>NC_089722.1:28968957-29123957 GCF_035083965.1 Branchiostoma lanceolatum | reverse complement strand
AGTATCATGTACTATCTTTGCACTAATCATATATATGGTAGATTTTGTCTCTAGTCGTGCTGACACCATAATATTTCAACTTGAAACTACCGTCCGCCGCACGCACAATGACAGTGTTGTCGGACAGGGGGGCACATTAATTCGGGAGAGAAGATTCGTCTTGAATATCTTACCGCTAATCACATTTTATACAGCAGCTATTCGTTCCATCCTTGGCTTGAGGAGAGTGCTATGGATATAGACGTGTCCAAGTAAAAAAATACACGAAAAAACGGCCGCACCGCACACATCAGGCCTTTGCTAACATCCCGTTTGTTGAGTGGGTTGAACGTCACTCAAAGTCGATCCCCACCGTCATGGCAACGTGTACATTATTCATGTCAAGTTAGCTGGATGCCGTACCAATGGTTATACTACTATGTCCATGTGTTCCTTGTTGTGTTAGGAGCAAACTTTGAGGAAAATATCGTCTTCAGTCCACTATCACACGCAACATTTAGACAAAAAAGTGTTCCTCACAAACCTTTTGTCGTCTGCTTGACGACATGATTCTGGGTAACAATATGGCGGCGGGAAAATACACGTGCCGTAGGTTGTAGCAACAAAGAGGAGTTTTGATGATTGATCACACTTAGAATCCAGTTGCAGGTTAGCAAAAGAGATTGTAATAAGTTGTCTTGTAAATAATTGTGTTTAGCAGGCAGGAGATGTGACATTTGTCTTATAAACCAGCGAACAACCGTGCAGTGTGAGTCTCCCACGAAGCCCCCAGACTCTGTCAATAAGGGACGGAGAGTTTTTGACGTCGCCAACTTCTAATGCATGGTTATCGAAGCTTTTCAGGCAGTGTTCTGAATGTGTTAGCCTGTCAAGTTTGCATTTCTAGTGGTATTACTGATGTTGCATCTAGCACATATCCCTAAATACCCCGTTTTCGAAAAATCCCGAATTTAAGTACCCCACGAATTTATGTTACCCAACGTTAAAGCATTTACAAATTCCCCTTGCTCTTTTGGACATTAGCACAATGAACAGTGGACCACAGCTTAACATTCCGTCCTATAAGGACTTATAAGGACTGCGACCCTTTCCAGTAGCATGCATGTTGGGTGAGCGACAAAGTTGGAATCAAACTCACGACTTCTAGTTCCATGAAACATTTTCAAACACTGAGGAGACAGACGTAGATCTGCAGGTCAACATATCCAATATATGTACTGTATCATAAAACAAATGTTCCAATTTGAAAACATGTTCTTTTCCAAAAAGTGCAATACTCAATGTACAGAAGTCAGATTTACCTGCAGTAACTTTGTTCATGCGTTCAATTAATGTCTAATTTTACTTTGCCTTCTGGTTGAATTGTTTGTACATGTAACTCCATGGCACATTGAAAATCGCTAAGATGATGACATGTTTCCCTTGGTTAGATAAAGAACAAACGAAATGAAAATGTAAGAGAAATGCTTACTTCAACCATGGGACATCCTTTGCATTTTTAAAAGCTCTCTCCCAGAAGTCTGACTCATCATCCAGTGGATTGGAATTCAGCCTGGTCATCTTGTTCAAGTTTTGCCGGGTGGGCGGCCGTTCCAAGTTTGGCCTTGTGACCTCTGCTACTGTTAGAATGAGAAATATCTTCACTAAAGGGACTGACTACTATATTCAACTTTAGATGACAGCCATTTGTAAGGTAGAGTCAAGGTGTGTGTGCTTCTAGTGCTTCTCTAAAGACTACAACTAGCTTCTGTTGTGACAGTAGTACGTATTGGCTATGCCATACTGTATGTATCCCCATAGGATAGATACATGCAGGGCATATGGCCTATATTGCTATATCCAATATCCAAACCCACATATAGGACGATGATTGAATTGTCATTTTTTGCTACAATCTCTCCAATCTGCTCTAGACTGACATTTGTACAAAAGAGTAAAAAAGATATGGACTTTAAACATCACAAAATGGAATTTAGTTCTCCATCCAAGATAACTTAATGTTAAAGGCAATGAGCCATGGCCATGTTCAATGCCATTCAGACAATAACAACAATAAAAAAAATCAATAACTAAAGGGATACTGCTATAGGTTAACCTTCTTTCTACTGCCTAAGCCCATAACTAATACAAATTTGGTGCCGAAAGGCTACTTCAGCAGAGAGACAGTTAAACATACCTTCACTCTCAGGCTTGGTTGCAGCCTTAATCTTCTGTGTCAGGGCAGTAAAACTGAGGTCAAAACTGCCCCTTTCAGAGAAGTCCACCCACTCCATAGGGGCTAGGGTCAGCTGCCTGAAGAATAAATCAAACATGCAAAATGATTAAAGACCTGAGGATTATGATTTCCTAATCATCAAAGCATGAATTTGAAAACTTATACATGAAAGCTACCCTATCACAACCTGTAAAGCTAAAGGAGTCAGACTTGTACTGTAAATTAATCTATTTTTGGAGGGACTTAATTTTGTGGCTGAATGAGAAATTATGTTTTCACTGCATTTTACATTCGGGGTTGAAACAATTCTGCAGTAAAACACAACACATTTCACATGACATTGTACAACATACAATAAACCTCCTTTCTCCTTTACCCCATTCAAAACATGCTGCAAAGCCAAGTGAATTATGTCTGGCAATGGACATAATTGAGTTATGACTGGAAATTTAATAAAGCCTTGAAGACATCATGTACCATTCGATTTTCGTCTCCCTGGGTGCATGTTAACAAATGGTTTGGATAGAATTACCTGGTAATGACCCTGGAGGGGTGCTAATCTGTTAGTAATTAGTTGGTGTTGCTAGGCAACCAGCTAAACTGTTTCGCTGTGTGACTCAGCTGAAATGGCGGTTGAATCTTTTAGAAGCTATGGACAGGAGGTAGCACATCTTTTACATATTGCAAGTCATTCATTTCATCAATGATATTTTTGCACACCCTCTCTTTTCACACCAATGAATGATTGAATGACACTGTACATGTTGGGACATCAATGGACATACAGTTCTTCTAGAAGGAAATTTCCAACAAGAAATTAGACACACTTCAAAACAGTTAATTATAATAAGATAAACAGCACTTACATCCCAAAGTCCATGTCCTTGCGCAGGCTGTCCCGTGTTGCCATGGCAACAGGAAAGATGGGTTTGTTGGAGATGTATGCCAGGGCGAGCTCATCCTTACAGTATTTAGAGGTGACAGAGATTGGACTGAGCAAGGAAAGGAAAACCTGGAACAAAAGGAGGGTGGTTAGAGCAGTGAACAGGAAACACCATTTAATTTTGAGTATAGACATTATCCTGCCATGTATAATGTAATTTGTTGTACACTTTTTCCAAAATCATTTTTCAACCTTTTTTTTCTAGAAAAGCCATTAAACTTCCAATCAATTGCAACCTTTCAGAAAATACTTTAGCATTGGTTATTTGTGAGAACTTTTGTGAGACATTTTGAAAAGAGAGCGGAATATTTTCTTGTTGTTTGAGTTTATCACAATGTAAAAGGGAGGGCAAAACAAGTGTATCAAGCTACTATCATTTTATAGAAATGGAGTTTGGAATGGTACTTTCAACAACATGTACCCAGATTCTATTGGCATTGACTACTGTCAACAATCCCAAAGTCAACACCAATTTAGCTTAAAAGTTCTCAGGCAGCTCTCAAAGCCTGAACTACAAAGTAATTATATAAAGACATCTTTCAAAGGTAACGATGGTTCCCTTGTGTACAAAGTACACAAAGTCAAGTAAATTCATTTTGCAAAGGCAACGATGGTTCCTTTGTCACACAATGAACACCATGTTAGCTTAACAGTACCCACCTTTGCTTCAACAATGGCATGGCCGATCTTGTTGAGGAAGTCCACCCCTGCCCCCAGCCCCTGTTCATCCACCCACACACTGATGCCAGCTGCCTCCAATGAACCTAAGTTTGAATAACAGGTGGGAAAAGTGTTAAATTTGCAGCAAAATCTGATCATTGATCATCTTGTTTGTTCAGTGGATCATGATCCTGCAATTACATTCATAACTTATTAAAACACCTTCTAACATAGACCATCAATTGGCATATAAGTGCCTTAAGGGATTTTTTTACCTTTTTTTGCGAATCTGCGAAAAGGGAAATGCAACAAAACTAAGCCAAAAAGATTGTGAGCAAAACGAACAAAGACACTTTCCCTATAATTCTTACCCCCTTCCACAATCTTAAAGAAGCTGATACCTCAGTTTTGCCATAGAGTATGTGTTGATATCAGTTCCCCGAAGTGATATTGTGTGTCTTTATCTGCATATGTCTTCAGAAATATCTTTGGAAACCTTTAACTAAACATTCTAAAACTAGTAAAAGAATTTGACCCGAAGACACAGACTAAGGACATCACCTCTCATCTTCCTCATGAAGTCCATGTCCTGGTGGCTGTAGCTGATCATCACATCCTGCCCAAACTCTGAGGAACTGTCCAGCCTACGCAAGGCCGTCTGGCCACCTGGATTTAAATATAACAATTAACGTTATAATGTACTCCACATCTAGAGCAGAACAAAAAATATAATGAGGATGTTCTTTTCTGTTATACATATCTTCTTCGACTTGCTGTCTTACTAGTATATATATGTGCCATTAGGCACTACAAGGGTCTAAACGAACAAACAAACGCACGAAGGAACGAACAAACGACTCTCAATACAAGAGTATGAAAATGCATATGAAGGTGTTTGACCTTGTTTTGTGGTGTCATCCTCTCGCTTCTTGTTCTGGTTGTTTTGTACCGCCTGAATTGGTATTACCTCCAGCTTCTCATTCTCATTGTTCTGTATTGCCTGAGGTTGCATCACAAGGTGATCCAAACCCACTAGCCTCTCATTCTCGTTGTTCTGTACTGCCTGAGGCCGAATTGGCATCACAGTTAAACTCTGAGTTCTCTTCTCATTCTCGTTATTCTGCACCGCCTGAGACATACGGAACTCTCGAGGTGGATGTGCTGAGGAAGACTTCCTGCTTGGCCCTGATCCCATGATTGTACTTTTCTTTTTCTTTTTTGTAGTGGTTGACATGTCCCTAGTCGTCTCTACGACCAAGGCACTTTATCCTGCAAATTATGAAACAAAGTTAGAATTCATCCTGGCAGTTTATTTCAATGGTGTAATTTTCCACGACTTGCATATTTAGCCATGTACACTGAGTCTTGGGTTCTTTTAACGTGCAGAGGTTTTGATGCTTGAGGCATACGCCTGAACTGAAGTTCCCTCATACACAGGGCTGCCGGATTAATTAACATGGCACCTTCTTTTCACGTTCTAGAGACTATAATCAAAATATCAGAACAAGAGGACCTAAATGTACTTATCAATCACACAGATGACAAAAGTAAAGAGAATTGTGTTAAAAATCCTCCAGGATGACCAATTTATATAAACATTGTAAATTACAAAGTTTAAATGATGGTCATCCTGGAGGATTATGCATGCTTTTAGTTTTACCCCTGGTCCTCAGCTAATATTAGCTGAAGAACGTAGTCAGCTCTGAGGTGGGTGTTCAGGGTAACCTTACATTTGACCTTTTGTCTGTATGTCTCAATTTCTTAATCTCCAAGCAGATCTACACGGTTCACCGTAGATCTGCTTGGAGATTAGGATCTTCATAGATTCTGATCGAAATATAGCTATCGAGTACAGCTTTAATGCGAAGAAAAGTATTGATTGTCCAGGGCATTATAATAATGCACTGTCACTGTGACATCGTGTAAAATAACACCCTTAACTACGATCTAAACAACGGGGTAAACAAACACCGAAAGACTAATATTTGGCCTTCAGCACGATCAGGTTTCGCCCTACAGGCTTTTACACTTTAAAAATCCCAAACTGATCCACTACTAGAGACAGTAACTTTAAAATAATAGCTAAAATAATCTAGGGTTGATCAAGTCTTCCTAACTCAAGACACAAGACGTGAACGAATTACGTACCGTTGTTTTTGCCACCATGCTTTTGTCTAACGAAGGAGTGGTCTGAAGACACTTCGTTTTCTAAATATGGCGACGATTTCGACCCAACCAAACGTTTAGAGGGGTGCTCAGGATTATATACTATTCTTGTAATTTGTAACATCGATTCTGTTGCCAATACCATATAAGTCGGTTTTAAGATAAAATGTCAGAAGATTTTAGATGTATATTTAGCGATTGAATTGTATAATTCTGTACATTATGTCTACATTTCGTATGAAAAAATACATGTGTTATCCCTAGTGCGCTAGTGGGAGAGTCTAATTAGTTTGCCTGTCACAGCGGTCCTGTAATAGCACACCAGGTTGATAGGTTAGTAGGCGGTCTGAGCATATTTGAATAAGTAATCTTGAAAACATCATATTCCTGGGGTTCTCAGCATCACGTAGATCACTCCAGATATGCTCTCAATCGTGCCGCGGGCTGCCCAGGGCGCTGGTCGTGACCGAACCTGCAGGGGAGGCGCCAGGCATGGGCTGCGGGAGCTCCTTCGCTCTGCCACCGCCTAAGCCTGTACAGATTAACGGTACGTAACCCACCTGTTAGCACCTGTTAGATTACCTTTAATAGATGAGTAATATGTCTTAGCAGTGTATCTCTGTAGATGGTAGCTTCTGTTGTCCTTATCTGTTGAATCACTCCAATACATAGAGTGAGTGAGTGTCCCTTTTAAAATACTCAAGAATGTTAACGTTTAACTTAGCAATGACATGATTTTTATTTTTATGGGAGCACAGGACAGGTAATGAACCCATTATGAAGTAAGATTGATTTCATCCAAACAGGAAAAGCATGAAAGCCTTGCAGGCAGAACAATTATATGGGATTTTTTGGGTTGATAATTTAGTTCTGGAAAACTCAAAACCAGACAGGCAGACACCCTAGTCCACATCCAGTCTGACAACAAGTTGCGTTGCTGTTGTTTTTAACATGGTGACTTGAAGTCAATGCATTTTTATCCACATTCATAAACATGGGATTGCCAGTGTTTGATTGTTTTATAATCATAGGGTTAATGATCTACCCTTAAGTGTATGATCAGCTGCAGTTCCTATAACTAACGAATAAACAACCAGAACCTGCATGCTTTGCAACCAAGCAGTACACTTATGTTTAGACTGTTTAATTGAGTTATTTTAACATATGCTTCGCAGTGACTGTTTGCAGGATGTGAAATGCATCTTAAAATAATTCAATTACTGCCACTGTCACCATCCAATCCTTCCATGAGTACCTCTGTGATCAGAAACATGCTGTGACTACAACAACTTCATTGTACACCAAGTGTACATCAATATTCCATTTTTAATTCACATTTACTAGAATTTTGTATTAAACACACATTTCAAAAAACTTTACTTTTTCAAGCTAAATTTTTTCACACGCAGAAATATTATTGCCAGACCAGGCAAGGCAGCTTATCTGATGTGATGTACATCTTGAATTAACTCAATTACTGTAAGTGTCATTCAATCCCTTTGCAAGTGCCTCTGTAATCAGAAACATGCTGTGACTACAACAGCTTCATTGTGCTCCAGGGGTACAGCAATATTCCATTTCTAATTACTCCCTCTGAAATATGCAAGCCGATGAACACAAGATTTTCTTTAAATAGATTTTTACAAAGAGTTGAAAAAAGCCAATTAAGCCCTAGGTGTAGTATGTATGTACGTATAATACATGCACATGTGTACTGCTACATAATGTGTTTGCTGGGCTATTGACAAGAACATGCTATGTGCAAAAAAAAAGGTCTTACTGAACATCAGATTTTCTTCTAGATAGATTTATACAAAGAGTTACAAAAAGTCAATTAAGCTCCAGTTGTAGTATGTAATGTACATGCAATAGATGTAACGTTACATGTGTACTATAACATACTAGTAATGTTTTTGACTTGGCTATTGACATGCTTAGTGTCAAAAATGTGGTATCTTTAGCATCAAAACAGGAACAAATGTAAACATGCGAGGAAAACAACTTGAAAGTTACCATAGGTGCAGAACACGAAATAATAAAAGTCATTTTCGATCCAGAAAATTGTGGATACTGTCCTTGGTGCTGAACCACCTCATCGTGGATGGTTAGACTTTATTGAGTTCCTTTCAAACTGGTTTTCCTTTTCAATGAACATTATTACCAGAACATGTCAGGCAGCTGCCCAGTCCTCCTGTTGAAAGCGTAGTTATTTTACTCACCTCTCCGTTATAGACAAGTAGAATGCACCATTTGACAAGTGATCTGCAAATCAGCCGTCACAAAGTGAAGTGCCTTCAATGAATGATGGCTGATCAGCAGAATTTTTTCAGGGAGGGAATGGCCACACTTGAAGACTACTTATCAAACATAGAGTTATTAGGACTTAACATTAAATGATGTACTTTGTATGTCTGTTATATTTCATCTGCAGGACCCTTATCTCTTCCCTCATGCCCTCAATGAAAAGTGGCCTGCAGGCCGGTTTGAGCTTCTTATCAATAAACAAAGCTTTAAAAAAAATCAAACAAAATGTTGAGGGAATCTCGAACCATTTCCCTGCATGTAGATATTTAGACACCCTACTTAGACATCATCTTGGCCATTTTCAGATCTAAGGTCTATATCTATGATAGTTAGGTCCTGCTGTTACAGTATTTTTTTAATTCATCTATATGTATGGACTTCTGTTTTCTTTCACTTAACAACTTTGCATTGCTTTTAAGGTCTTTAAATGTCTTTTGGATATTTCATACATTTCTTTCTCCTGACATTCCAGTCATAGAGCCAACCAGTGTATTTGTGGATACCGGAGCCCAAAGTGAAACTCAACTCACCAAGTTTGAAAGGAAGCTTTCCTTAACTGTGGGGTACAGTCAACAGAGACAATCGTTTTCAAGTGCAACTTCTAAGGAAAGAGTAACAGAGTCAGGCCCATCCACATCTTTTTTACCTAACAAGCAGGAAGAAAACATGGCGTCATCACAAGCAGCAGACATCATGATAAGTGGGGACGGAAACGACCGTGACTTCATTAATTTTTTATCCAGTAAGTCCTTATTTTATTCCTCCTTTTTTGTGTTCCGTGACAAGAGAATATCATTAGGATTGGGGAACATCAAACGTAGAATATTTTGCACATAAACTGATTTATAAGTATACTGTGAATGCATTTAAGTTCGCGTGGTTTTTATTTCGCGCTAAGATAAAAATGGCGTGTTCACGTGGTTTTAATTTCGCGGCAGTGTTATAGTCACATACTGCTACAGTATTGGACAAAAATGTTCGCTGGGATTTTAAGTTCGCAGTAAAACCGTCGCTGCAAAAACCACGAACATAAAACCACAGTGAAATTTCTGCATTTACAGTAATTGTAACTACATGTACATAATAAGGTTTTTTCCTGACATAAACATTGATGTTGTGTTGAGGTAAACATTGTACATGTCTCTGTTATATGTCTGTGTGTGTGTGTACATGTACATGTATTGACTGGTGTGTTCTGTGTATAGGGGAGTTGAGTAGTGAAGGACTGAAGGTGTGGAATGAGGAAAGAAAAGATCCCGCAACTGTGTCCAACCCCTCCCAGCGAGCACAGGCCATAGTAGAAGCAAAGGCAGGACAACTAGCTTATGTTGTTTCACTCTTCTCTAGGCTCTGTCATCTCATTTTCATACCTGTAGTGTCTTTCTCAAGATTCAAATTTGCTGCAAGAGTAAAAGAGATGATGAGAAACAATAGGTGATGAAATTCTTTACGTTATTTGAATTCATGTTGAAAAGATGTAGTTAATATATACATGTAGTATACTGGAAATATTGCATGGCAGTAACAGCAAGAAAACATAATTCCCTTATTTATCAGGGTCTCCACAGGATGAAAATGAAGTAGGTCTTCAACCAAGAGCTCAAAATGGTGTTACGTAAGATTTTTTGATTTTGAAAATGATACATCCAGCTTTGCCCAAGTTGTGGTATTACTTGGAAGGATCTCAACATGCTATCAATCATGAAGTGTGTTATGCAATGTCTACCGTTATATCATACTATAGGTGCAGATTACCAAATAAGGTATTGAAAGATCCTAGGCTCGTGTGTATAACTGACCAGAGTTCGAAGACCTTTCTGTCACAGGCCTTATATGAAATTTGAGGTGATGACAGTGAAAAAAAAAACACGTTTTCGGTGACGCCATTCTCTAATGGGGTTAGCCAGCTACATCAGAGTTCCATGACCTCATATCTTTGCCAGAAATCATTTTCCCATTTAACTATTCAACTCAACTTGGTTTGTATACTTTTGACTTCACATCTATCCATAGCTTCTTCAGTTATTGAGCTAGATAGTAAGTTGTTGATCCACAAAGGGAACCCCACTCTGCTAGAAATAACCCTTTTGGTAAGATTGAGTTGAGATAAAGCCTGCCTCTCACTGGACCCGCGGCACGCTTGGCGGAGTCGCTTCGGCCGATCGAATTGACATAGCACTGAACGAATTTTATCGACAAAAAACGAATCTTTTTAAGCTTTGTGTGTTTTGTTGTCTTTTTGGTCATACTTGTATGTTTTGAATGATGTTCCCATTATGAAGTCAAGGGTAACACAAATCCAGTTTAGGAGGCAGCGGCACAGCCAGCGTGCCGCGGGTCCAGTGAGAGGGGGGCTTAAGGCTGAGCTGATAATCATGATTTGCTTCCTCGATATTCAATTTGTTACCAAGTGATTAATGCATGCTATTAGGTCTCACAAATGATTCATTTTGGCTTCCCTTTGAAAAATGCATTGCTTTTGTGTGCAAACATGAAAGACAGTTAGAAAATCAGTTCTATCTGAGGGGAATTCATCTATGATGGACTGATGCTGCATCCAGCAGAAACAAACTATTGAAGGCTGTAACAATCTTAGAACATTAATTTTTGCACATTTATATAATACATTTTGTTCAGTACAGGTGTATTGCAGGTGAATTGATTTGAACAAAGTGGTTTGAATTTTAATTCTTGTTTGAAACTTAGACTTTATTTGGTACTGACAACTTGAATGCTAATTGAAGCTATTCACACGTATTCTGTAAGTGATACAGATTTGGAATACTTTGGATGATTGTACTTGTTACCTGTAATAGTAACCGTCATAAACAGTAACTGTCACAAGAAAATTCAATAGAAGGACACTGCATATCACTATAATTATTTAAGGGCAGTGAAGCCTATAGCTATAAATAACCAGATTGATTATATGGATCATTTCTCCAAGCTAGAAATTCCTGTCATCATCAGTAGTGTCTCTCAAGTAAAGGTCAAGTAATGGATGAAAAATATCAAAGAGAACAGTTCAATTTGTCAGGGGCTCTCCTGTCTGTTTGAGAGCTGGATCATGCAAAGGGATCAAATGATCTGTTATTTGACCTTTACTTGAGAGACACTACCGATGATGACAGGAGTTTTGAGATAATGCTAGATTGGAACGTCAACATGAAAACAAATCCAACGGTACAGTTCACACATTTTCAAGAAGTGAACATAATGAGATTCAAGATTTCCTCTTGTCTTTTTGGTTTATCTAGTAATATCCAGTATTAGATTATACTGCTGCAGGGTTCCCTGACGCAGGGGTAGGCAGCAGTCAGCCAGTCTTCACACAGCGCCTCCAAGCGGCTCTGTCCAGCGGGTCCACGTTGGTGAGGCCGCACTCTGTAATGTCCTTCTTAACACACTCAATCCAGGATTTCTTTGGTCTACCACGACCTCTGTAGTCGGGTAACTGCAGTTTTTGACTGTTATCCAAGGAAAAAAATTCCTGTCATCAGCCGCAGTGTCTCTCAAGTAAAGGTCAAATAACAGATAACAAATATCAAGGAGGACAGTTCAATTTGTCAGGGGCTCTTCCGTCTGTTTGAGAGCTAGATCATGCAAAGGGATCAAATTAGTTTCAGAGGTTACAGCAGGGGCCGCATCTGGCAACTGGGGCTTTGATTTAAATCAGGGCCACAGTGGAAATAACGTATGCTGGAAATTAGGAGTACAGAGGCGTACTAGGCTATTGTTGATTTGAGATCTAAGCCACGCTAATTTCAGGTCCTAATTTCTTTCCTTGGATCAGAAGACAAGAGGAAATCTTGAATATCATTATGTTCACTTCTTGAAAATGTGTGAACTGTACCTTTGGATTTGTTTTCATGTTGATGCATGGGCGATAGGCCATCGAGTTTTTGTTGAAATCGCTGTTGTTTTGTTTGAACACCAAAGTGTGTACTTGGTCCGCTGAAGGAGGATTCTTGATAATCATACTGTTCTCTAATATAATACACGTACACGTAGTACACAGAGTCCGCGCGACGAACAGCATCAGTTGTTACTTCCGTGTTCTGGTCACAGCTCGCGCAAAGGCCGGCGGGAGTATAGTTAGTTCGAACGCATTCGCGAACCAACTGTTCGAAACCGTAGAACCGTCAAGAGCTAACTTCGCTAACTTCATAAAAATGACAGGGTAGGAAAAGCTACCCGTGGACAGCGTTACCACTTCATGTGGACAGTAATTTTGGTGACTTAGAAACACGTTCGACGGCACTGCTTACTGAAATAGGCTACTACCCACTAAATACGCAGCCCGACGTACTCAGTGAATGCGGCCTGACTAACGTAATCGTTACGAACAAACGACACCTACCGCTTACATCAACAACACTCCGTCTACTTATTGGCAACTATCTTTGCCATCTCTGTATTTAGTTTTCTTTTCACAGACGGTACCAATCACATGTTAGAGTGTAATAAATCTCTGGACCTCGCCGTGCCGAATAGTGGTTCCATTTTCGAACGTGGCGGGAAATATGGGTCTTGCGTCTGATTGGCTATCAATGATGTCATTGCCGCACTGCTGGTAACACTGTCCCCCGGAAATCAGACTTTTTAAAATGCCGCATATCACCTTTAAAATTAGGTATTGTATCCTAAGAAATTCTGCATGGCTAGTAAGTAACCCCTAGATTATAAATAGTATCAACGTGTTAAATTTCATGGCGTTTTTTCGCCGAAAATATGGGCTTTTGAAACTGCATTTCCTACCTATCTATTCTTGTTCTTAACACTACCCAAAGCGTTCGGAAATCGCTGTTCGGCTCTCGGCAATCTTTGGGTGACTTTCAGCATCTGTTCGTATGGTTCTTTGGAATAGACGGCGGATCGGGCGTTGTGGTTGTTACAGTTAGTGTACGATTCTCGGGAATCTTTTAGTGGATCAAGTACACAGGTAGTGCTGATCGGGCGTTTTGGCTGTTACAGTTAATGTACGATTCTCGGGAATCTTTCAGTGGATCAAGTACACAGGTAGTGCGGATCGGGCGTTACGGTTGTTGCAGTAGTGTACGATTTTTGAATCTTGCAGTGGATCGACTCGTACACAGTGCGTGTTAGAGTAAGTTCTCGGGAATCTTTCAGTAGGCCGAGTACACGGTCAGTGCGTTAGTCTACGATTCACCGAAATCTTTCAGTTTGTTTGTTCCTTAGCGGACCATCGGAGTTTATACATATACGGCACAGTAATGCCTATTTCAACAAAAACTCGATGGCCTACCGCCTATGGTTGATGTTCCAATGTAGCATTATAATCTTCTCAAGTCCTTGAACAAGAATATTACTTTGATGTGGTCCTACAGTGAAATAGCAAACATTGTGTAAATGTCAAAATTCTGAAGCATGCCTCCTTGTCTAAAGCTGGTAATACTTTTCAGCTAGTCTTTTGACAGAGCTGCTTTGATATGATATCCCATGGCAACTTGATGTAGCAGAAAGCTACATATAAAAGCCAGAAAGAGATACTGGAGCATGTAGCCAACAGGTAGATATTGTATTACTAATGAAACCAGCAATTTGGATCTGCAGAAATTTGAATGTTTTAGCTGCTGAATGGCATCATGTTAATGTTTAAGTTGGTACCTTTAAAGTGGGAATATGGTGGAGGAAGCATGATGATAACTAATAAGTAACATGAGTCAGGATTTATTACATAAGCGTGCTACAGAGAAAGCAAATTTGAAAAGAGTTAAGTGGATCATCAAAACATTTAAACCACATGATACTCCCTGTACTCCTCAAAAATCAAACAGAAACAGCAAAGATAACTTGATGCCCAGTGTTCCCCTAGGAATGAAATGAACCGACCAACCACACTGACACATTACACACAAGTAAACATAAAGGTGTGACTCTTCTAGGTTCAACCAGTCAGCTGGTCCTAGTCAGTTTTCCTTTCCTTTACTCCCTACACAATTTTTTTCCATTAATTTGAATCCTTAATCAGGTCATTGGCCCTTTACTTTTCCTGCACTGCTGTGGCATACTAGTACAAAAAATGTAGTTTCTTCCCCATTCAGTGCATTGTGCTGTGGTGTGACACGTTCAGTTAAGAAATACCCCCAACTTGTACATATACATGTAGGCACTGCAAGGTGCAACCCCGTGTACATATGGACCCAGCAGCACAAGGGTGAAGTGGATACAGAAGGGAATCTGGTCTTCAAGAGATTTAAAGTTCTATTGCTGTACATAGACAATTAGTAGGGCTACCTCTATCCTTTTCAAGAACCCTGGCCTTGGTACTGAACTAGGTGTTGGTGTTATACTTCCCTCTCTATGGATTGTTTTTGCTTGAGTATTTTTCTTGTTCATCTTGGCCTTCAACGTTATTTTGGTCAGCCTACCTAACACTCGTCTAGAATGCGTAACACTGTTACCACCAAGTCAAATGATGTGAAATGTGACATGTCTTCCAAACAGGCTTTAGGAATTATTCTAAGAGTTATTGTTATGTTATTATCTTCGCCGAGTACTTGTACTCGGGGAAGATTATGTTTTCGGTTGAAAAATCTGTTGGGTGGGTCTGTATGTATGTCAGGAGCATAACTCAAGAAAGCTTCAATGAATCTTTATGATTTTTGATAGGTGTGTAGTGCTTGTGCAAAGGAAGGTCAAGTTCGAAAACCGTTCACCTGGCATATTCTATCAGTACTGCAGCGGACTTTGCGTGTTTTTGTGTTTGTATGTAGGCAAAAAAAGTGACGGAAACGTTGATGGATCTTCATGATTTTTCGTAGGAAGGTCAAGTTCGATAATGGGCCTCCTAGCGGATATTTAAGGTACTGCAGCTGAGTTTTAAAGTTTGAGGTCGAATTTTCTGGAGGTGCCAGGCTCATGTTTTTTCAGTAATACATTGAATCTTGAACAGGGAATGAGTTGTGCAAGTTTGGGCCCCCTAGCGGATTGTTTGGACCTACAGTTGGCGTTTTTGCTGAAACCTTTGGAGGCGAATTACTAAAGAAGGGGTTGACGGATCGTCATGATTTTTGGCATGTAGATAGCTTAGGTAATGTTTTACATAATCAAATACATATTATGAAAACCAGGAGCTAATTTGCATAATAAATAAGGAAAGTTTATTAATCCGCTCAAAGTTTGTGGTCAATTTTTTTGCAGGTGCTATGGTTATGATTTTTAAGTGGTAGATAGATCTTGGGGCAGGGAGTAAGTGATGTAAGTTTGGGCCCCCTTGCGGCTTGCCGTAAACTGCAGTGGGCCTATTTGTTTGTAACTTTTGAGGAGGATAACTCAAGCAGTGATTGATGGATTATTCTTGTATTTGGTATATATGTACCTTAGGTGATGATCAACATAATGATATGCTCATTATGCAGATCATGACCTACTTTACGTAATCATTGAGGAAAATGTATAGCACTGCTGCACCATAGTACGCGGCATGTGATAGTACACATCTGGCGTCCAGAATCTAGGTCAACAGCTGGCATCCTGAATCTAGGTCAACAGCTAGCTTACTAGCTGGGCGATTGAAAAGAAAGGACTAAAATGTATCTGTTATGTTTGGTATGAAGATAGCTAGATTTTAAAATGAATCTGATGATTGACGTTAGATGATAATTATGCCAAACAGGACCTAATTTGCATGATTAATGAATTTTTTTAAAAATCTGCCGAGTTCTGTGTTTGTGCGCGTTCATATGCATTTAAGTCGTATTTCAGTCTTTGTGAAAGCTTGTATCAGGGGGATATTGTTCAGTTAGTAGGGCTAACCCGTAATAGCCTTAGCCTTTGGGTAGCCCTGGCTGTACTTATCTACAGCCGAATAAACAAATCAGAAAAATCCTTATTACCTGGATGTCTAACTGTTATTGACATTCCATGAGAGGACTTTAAGACATGTGGCATATCAAGCCACTGAGAAAGAGGGGAACATTGATAGATATTGTTTAAGCAAATAAAGACTTAAATTGAATGGTTGTTGAGAAAAACGGCTATGTAATGTCATATTGGTAAATGGCGGTAATTTGGTACTTGCATCTGTCGGTACAATTCATATTATTTGGCGAAGATATGAGGTCGTGGAACTCTAGTTGATTATGTTATTTTATAATTGTATACATGTAATTAAAATTTTTCACTATATCTGATGTTGTATGTATCTCTGTGGGGTGAGAGCTGGAAAAGGTGTTATCTCCTGTTCTCCCGTCCCTTCCACATGTGTGATGAATTTTAATAAATGAAAATAAATGTTCCTTTGCAATGTTTTTTAGGCCTTCATCATAGTGTTGAGCAGCAATGCAGTTCGATGCTAACTAATAGAATACAAATAGATAAGCAGCAAGCAAAGAAATGAAAATCTTGTCCCCCTTCTAGAGTTTTTTGCTATAATTATTTCTTTGCAATGTTTTTTTCAGGCCTTCGTCATAGTGTTGAGCAGCAATGCGGTTCAGTCTCAACACTGCACTGACGAGGTGTCGCTGGCCTACATCTCCAACAAGGCCATCTTCCCAGTCGCCAAGGAGTCCTTTGATAAGATCTACAAGGATCTTGATTTTGGCATGTAGGTACCTGTAGCAACACAGCAGTGACTTTTGAAGCATCATCAGTTGGTAAACTGTGTCAGGGACATCCTGAAATAGACAATGTTGTATTAGTTTCTCAGTACCTCACGGGTATGGCTTATATCTAGGGATCACTTGCATTGTCAGATACTTTAAAAGTTTCCAGGCTGGGTAGAAATATTCATTTCGAAGAAATAACAACTGTTACAGTACTTTTTATGCAGTTGAATAATAGAATTATTAGTTCATTTATATAACACAATTAAAGGTCATGCACAACAATTAATTTATGACATTGGCACCAATAGACACTCATTTTATTGGTTTTTGTTTTCGTACCATATCATTCAAGGTAAGCCATAAAATCATTGTCAATTCATCAAAGTTACATAATCAGTCACACATTTGTCATTGTTAGGTTCAGCCCTAACAACTTGCATATAGCCAGTTGCCACAACTTCACATATCATGTAAAGCAAAAATCCCTACTTTGAGCATGCTAACCCCAATGTTAACTGTGAGCTGAAAAGTTTTGCTTTTCATTCAACAGGAAGTTGACGCTTGCCAAGCTGAACTGGATGTTTTTCACCAATAATGAGGAGTGTCAGAAAAGCCTTCCAACTCTCGTTACCACCATCAGGTCATCCCTCAACAAACTCTCAAACACAGAAGGAGTTGCGTCCACCTACGAGGTCAGCCAGTTGTACGTAAACAACAGGGATTCACACGAGGCCAAGCCTGGATTCTGGGAGAGGAAGTTTGGAAACGTGAGGACGAACATTCCGTGGGTAGAATTCAAGAAGGCATTCCAGGAGGAGTACCAGCGGAAGCTGGACAAACATTTTCCAGGAAAGCAGCAAGAGTTTTTGATGAGACTCATCAACAAGGACCTCCTTGAGGGAAGTCCGCGGTTTCATCGGGAGGCGTATGATAACTTTTGTGGGACGGAGGTCGGCAAAACCCACGGGTTCTACAGCAGGCTGAAGGAGTATTGTGCCAGTAAGCATGCTATGAGGGAGGTTTTCAGTATGGACTCCACCGTTCGCCTGTCTGCAATACAGAATCTGGGTAACGTCAGACTCTTTTCTTATTGGTTAACAACGTTATTTGCACACAGCCAGTATATAATCATGATATTTTATTTGCATTTCATGTCAAATTTGTATATATAAACAGACAATTATAATACCATTGATTTTCATGTTGCTGTGTAGCTTTATGTTCAACATCTTCTCAAATAAAACATTGATGTTACATGCCATGCAAATTATTTGTAGCACAACTGATATACTTTCATGAATTTGCTATGTTCCTCACCTTTTCCCTAATTGTCCGTAAGTAGTCAAAAACTTGTTTGATGCTGTGTAATATTTTAAAGTTTTACTGCTTAAACTCACAGGAAAATTCAAGACACCAGGAGTGGTATCTTCTCTTAAGAAGCTCCTGGTAGATGAAGATCCCAACATCCGGGCTGTGGCAGCCATCGCACTGGGCAAGACAGGTAACAGCCTCCCTATGGCATGGGCGATGTAGCAATGCTAGACTGTCATTCTACAGCAGCTTGCTAGGTGGCACTGCAATGCTGAGGAATAGCATAGCAATAGATAAGTAGCACGCAAAGAACTGAAAATCTTGTGGCCTTTCTATAGAGTTTTGTGCTAATATAATGGAGAGGCAAGAATTTAAAAACTGTGTCTTGCACTGTGCTTTAACCTTCTCCCTGCTGTCTAACCCCAAAACCCAATTCAAATTTGGTATCAAATAGCTACCTTAGCATCTCAAAGTTAGGCAAAAAGTATAGTTTTTTTGTAGCCTTAAAACATCATATTGTTTTGAGGATGCCCAAGTACTTAAATCTATCTGTACATCGACTTCACTCCATTTTTCTAAAAGTTTAGGCATTGGTCTAAAAAGAGCATTTTGAGTTTTGAGCTACGTTAAAGCATTTGGCAATGAGCGTGCTCTAAACTTTGCCAATTTCCATGTTCTGGCCATACAAAAATCTACCAAAATGGCCCCAAAACTTGACTGGGCTGTTGCCATGGCAATGATGGGTGTTGAGTGGAAAGAAAGCTATTTTCAGGGGTTGTGGGCCAAGTACTACTTGTATCTCTGTGCAAAATATGAGCAAAATCGATTTTTTACCGTGAGCACTATTGTTTGATCCTTACAGACATTGGCTCTAAGGTTTAAGTTTGATGACTACTGAATGACATACGTCCCTCCGTAGGTGCATGTACACCAGACATAGTCCAAGCACTGGTGAACCTACTGAAGGATGAAGACAGACTGGTGCGTGAGAGTACATGTGTGTCACTGGGTTACCTACAGGCCCAGGCAGCTGTACCTCACATCATTAACGCATGGTGAGTTAACATCGTTAAGATCTCAACTGAATACAGTAAGATCTGACAGCTCAGTTAGGATCTGAACGCCTGGCCTTGTTGATTAACCTAGCAGGATTTCTTATCATCATCACGATGGTCACTTAATATCAGGCACAGGGGAGGGTCTCAAATGACTCAGATGCTAGTCATTTTGCCTTATCCCATCTGTAACCCATCTCTACAAGGTCTCACTCTGCTGTCCTCCAGGTTATTGATTGGTCGCCTCTTTTCTTCTTCCAAGCTGGGTTCCAGTTTACAGCCAGTTTTGCTAGACGACTGCGCTTTGATACAGTCAAACCTGCCCGAGAAGACCCCTTAGGGGAATGATAAAGTCTTGTCTATGTGGACAGGTGGTCACTAGGATTCTTGTGTTAATGGGAAAAATTATCTTTGAGGGACTGCCAAAGAGTGGTTACATTGTCCAGGTGGTCCTTATGTAGAGGTGGTTACTTCTACAAGTTTGACTGTAGTTTAGCTGACCTTGACCTTTCTCCCCTGTAGGAGAAATGACCCCATCTCCCATGTTCGTGAGGCGGCGCAGGCAGCCCTGCGTGTGATTGGTGGAGACGAGGCGAACCAAGCCGTTCACATCACACAGGTGCTGACCAGAGAGATGAACGACCTGGCCAAGTGACCTTTCAGTAGCCTGCATACCAGATCCTTCGTGCGATGTGAGACGGTAACGCCTTTTGGCCGGGGAAGACCTAGTAGGGGATAGAGTTGGCACCCGGTCTCTCTTGGCAGCCGATCTCTAATATCTATTGCGCGTGAAATAATTAGGGGCCCGTGTGTTATCTGTGGTGGCGGGGCCTCCCCTGCGGAAGGATAAGCGACTGTAGCGCAGTGGTCTGGTACCCAGGCTAATCTTTCAGTGTCCAGCATAAGATACATTCCAAGCAGAGGTTAGGTTCCGGCTTGTTTTGGACATCTTTTATAGGCGTTTTTATCAGCCTTTCTATTTTTTCAGGTTTTCTTTTTGTCAGACAGCCAAAAAAATAAAACCTGATAAAATAGAAAGCCCGATAATAACGTCTGAAAAAGACGTCCAAAACAGGAAAGATTATAACCTCTGCTTCGAGAGTACAGCATAAAGGGGTACTGACAACATGTACAAGTTAATATCAAAAGGATATCAATAACTGGTTGATGAAGAGGGTTGTAAAATAATATACAGATATTGTCGTATTGATATTTCTTAAGTACATGTACTGTGAAATCTTATCAGGATTTTAAGATGTTTTCTTCTAATCAAACATAAATAATCATGTAGTTATTTCAAATGTAATGAATTAGCGATTAGAACGAGTAGCTAAGTGTCTTTGAACAAAAGTGTACAGTATTTTGTCATTTTGTGAGCAGAATTCTTCAGATTTGTAATGAAAAGTTGTATGTGTCAGGTGTTGTATAATGTTCAATTTTTTTTAGTCTGAAGTGTTTTCTGTTGTTCGTAGCTACTGCTGTGACAAAGGCATCAGATGATATATTTTTGTACAATGTGAGGTTTTATTTTTGTGCTTGAATTCTTGTATAACGTTACATGTATTGTATGCCTGCAAAGTGTCAACGTTTATTTATAGAAAAGAAATGGTCATGTTCTAGTGGTTGATTTATTCTGAATCAAGAATTGCATGTCATCTGCATACAATGCCAAATACTGCTTTGTTGCAAAGCATAAGAACAAGTGCAACTTTCAGGACTTTAGATAGATCGAAATGACTTCTGCTAGAGGTGCTATCACTGTGCTACCTTGGTCACACTACAAACATTGATACCATCCAGAAATCTTTGACTGTTATTTCTTATTATGTAAGTCTTGCCATTTAGAATCTGTATGATTAACATGGCACTTTCCCCAGATGAGCATGCAGCAACAAATTTGAAATGTGATTGTCTATGGATCACAGAAGCAATGCAACCGTCCAAAGTACTGTACATATTCTATGAGAACTGTGTGTATTTTTTAAACTATTATGAGAGTATATGTCAGTTGAGTACTGTAAGGATAAACAGGATAAATTAAAAGCATTTGTCTGGACAAAAGGTTTTCTGTATGATATTTATTCAACAAGTCAAAAATGTCAAGTCAATGTAACGTTACATATAAAACGTAAACTCCACATAGCTTGCACTCACATTGGAGGAAATAAACTCTCTTGTTTTACACAAGTTAAAAATGATTGCCGATACAATAAATAGATAATATACATAATACCAGAAAACATGAAACAAATACAAAGCACCATTTATGATCTTAAAAGAGTTAAGTCTACAAAAAATTAAATGATGGTACAAACACTTTGACATACTTTTCACCAACATTGGCACGACTAATCATTACTAGTCAGTAGTTTGACTAAAAACCGCTTAAAAAACAACACAAAATACACTTTCAACCATAAAGAAAACTGCATCACAACTAACAGTACAGGTTTAAGCTAACTTGAGATGGTTAGCCCAAGATGGTGCTCTAACTTTGGTAAATCATGATCATCCCACAAGTCACAAACACACCATTGTTTTTGTATATTGTGCCTATTAGTACTGTAGTTCTAGATGTAGTATGATCCAATCAAAAGTCCTGTTAAACATTTGGGAATCAAAGCTGTTTTGGTTACACTTTGATGGCATCATTTGAGACCTGATAGTACATGTAGTTTGTTTGATCTAAAAGCAGTCTGCTTGTTATGCCCTTACCCATTCTACATGTATATACCTTAACTGGAAGCACCCATAGAGGCACATGCAGTCTAGTACTAGTGCATATTTCATTGTGCAGTGGAAATAGTAAAACATGTATTTTCCTCTCTTATTGTTGTGTATACCAGTCCTGTATTTTGACACTTAAGTTGTGCATTCTTTTAAGCTATTTTCAAGCTATGGTACTGTTTCTTATGGCATATTGTTCCACATTGTATACTTATGCTACTGCCATCCCAGCATATTCTATCTAATAGTAATACATGACAGTCTAATAGGTTAAACTTCTTCTGAAAAACCATGCCTCACCTTAGGAAGTATTTACAACTTGGCCACAGTTGAGAAGAGATATTAGACAGTTGCACTCCCCAAAACCTTCTCACAAATCTTCAGTCTCAGACTGCTAGTAAAAAAAGGAAGGGATCACAGAATGAGTAATCCATATTCTATATATGAGTGGGCTCTAGTGCAAGGCTTACTACAAATACCCCATACTTTAAACGACAGATGGTACGCTACATAATATACTTTATACCAGCCTATGGGCCTGAAGGACATGTTATAATTACAATATCTGAGAATCCTACATTCACACGGGACACATGGCATCACACATTGGTTACGTGGTTATGTTGCATGAAATGAACACTATCTCCTAGAGAAATAACATCTTTCCTGTTCCAATCTCCATCCAGACTTTCTTCACTAGATCCATGTTAGTGGGGAGGGGCAGTGATGGTAGTTTGTCGCTTGGGAAGCATGAAGGAAGCTTGATTTTTTTCAATGAGGTTACATCTTTACTTCTTCATGGTGATGTTCCACCTTAGCTGACAGAAACCGGATGTTACACAGTGCCTAGATGACCAGCTGGTGTTTGGGAGTGGTCTGCGTTGACTGGCGTTTCTGCTCCTCAAGCTGCTGTTCCATACGGGCCAACATCTCCTGCATACGCCGCAGCTGAAACAAACAAACAGACCACATTTTAGTTCATGCCTTCCCATCTTGTGAGGCACAGTTAGCCCTAACAATACATGCCTTGTAACATTTCTAATACATATATAACTTAACCTAACACTGGGTTATGTGGCAAACATTGGCAAGCGGAAATATTCATCTAATTTTCCAGTTTGTTTTAGTGGTATGACAAGCACATAGTACATGGATCCAGCTATCTCACCTATTATCAAAAGGAATAATCTTAGTTTTCTCTCCCTTAGCCTGTAATACCTTTGTCATACAGCACAAAAATTGATTGGCGGATAGGTCTGCCAGCTCTAAATAACATTTTCGGCATTATTTTTTTTATGTTCTCTTGATCCTTGCAGCATTTTTAGGATCAGCCAATGTTTGCAGGTCACTGGTTCCCATTAAATCTGACATGGTAGAATTCAGGAAAAAAATATGGGCAACCCTCTGTCAATTTCACAATCAGTTGACCCTTTGGCGATCAACAAATATGGCCGAAGCTTGCCGACTGTGCGACTGGTATCAATAAAAAAACAGTCTCCATATCTACCTCCTCATCCTTCTCCTGAATGATCCTGTCTGTCTCCTGGACGTTGGCAAAGTCTGGGCTGGAGTCTCGCTTCAGTTTACTGTGAACAATAGATAAAGTACATGTTATCAATTGCATGCTTAGAATGGATTGCCATTTTGAAAAGGCTATTTTGACTCTTTTTAAGCCAGAGACACAATGTCATATGTTTTGCAGGAACGAAAAAATGACATATTTCTTATGTTATACTCATAAAGCAAAACCACAATGAAAGTAATAGTAATGTCACCTTCCATTTTTTATGTACCCCTTTCTATAAGACTTAAGAACAGTTACTGTTACAGTGTACTACAGTTCTAACTTATACTCACTTTCTCTGGAACACAGCCTTGTTCATTCTCTGCAGTGTCTGTGCTCTGTAGTTCTCATAGTGAACATCTCTGGTCACATCCTTCAGGTCCTGCATGTGGGTTCTGTGGACAGAGAGATCAAACTTTACTACTTAATAAACTTACAAGATAGAAGGTAATAGAAAAGAACTCTTAGAATGAAAGTCAGCCTCAAAGAACATAAAGCACCTATCGGCACTAAGGAAGAACAGCAGCAACAATAACAGCAGGACCAAATAGCTATTTGAATTGGCACAGTATCACACAGTCAGACCTGCCCAAGAAGACCACTCAAGGGACCGATAAAGTCTGGTCTATGTGGCCAGGTGGTCACTATACACATGATTCTTAATGCTTATATAAATGTGGTCATATTGGCCAGGTGGTCCTTATGTAGAGGTGTTTGCTTGTACAGGTTTGACTGTACATATAACAACCGATGACCAATCAGCACCAAGGACAAGTAGAAGTTTTGCTTGGCACTCCTCGCCACACGTATCCAATGTGCAACATACAAGTACTGATTGAGCTTACCTTACAAGCATGTTTCTCAGCTTGACAAAGTCACAGTGATCCTGATTTTCAACTGGTGAGAAAGAAAAACACTCTGTTAGGCACATGAAAATAACACCAGATACAATAACAAAAGAAAACATGATTTACAAGTACTGTCTACCATCTTTAATTTTTTTGAGAGTTGATTGTCAAAGACTAAAAAGGATTGTGCTCTGTTCTCTCTTATCATATAATTGTTAAATAAAAATGATATGGTATAGGTGATGGAAAAGAACTCTAGTCCCTGTCAGTCTGATGGATGCTGTCTGAAATGTCTGACTGTTTCAAATCTTATCCAGTTGCTTGAGTACCCGGTAACTGTTTTTTTTGTGTGTGTCTTACTACCTGGATGTCTAATAACCTTCATCACATATACATGTAACTGTTAAATAAAAATGACATGGTATGGTTTCTAGAAGAGTGCCTACCTTCCACCACCCCCCATGGGTACACCCGTCCTCTCACTCGTCTGCCCTTCACTTCTATCACTGTGTTACTGCCAATCACTGCAAATGGAATGCACGCCTGCAAGAAACAACAACTACATTATATAAAAATAATCAAACACTTGACATTTGGTGTTTCTTGTGCCACAGGCAAATGCTGGATGATTTGCTAATCAGCTTGATAATTTGCTAAGCACCTTGTAAAGACTTTATTACAGTACATGCACAGACTGGGAGAAAACACAGCTACTGTTTTGTTGTATAGCACTTTATATCAAAAGTTCACAGAAAAGGTAAATGTTGAAGCCTTTTCTAATTGCAACAGCCAAAGAATATCGAGAGATTGAAGCCAAAAGCTTATATAGATTTTCCTATTGTACTAAATTTTACCTCAGCCCTGAAGTCCAACTGCTCAAAAACACACATAGAAACAGAAGAAACTGTCACAGACAAATCACAAAAATCAGACAGAAATATTTTGAAGAAGACAGTGGACAGAAAGAAAAGGTAGCATGACAAGAGGAGAATTATGCAAACTTTTGATGAAAAAAAACTGCTCCAAAATTTTCATATTATTTCAACCAATCAACCCCTACAGGACCCTTCTCTTTCACACATTCGAGTACCCATGTGCAGTGTCAAGGTGAAGGCCCCTGAGACGTAAACAAACCCGTCTGGACATTGAGAACTGTTTACAAGCCTTCACATTTGACACTGCACATGCGTACTCGAATGTGTGAAAGCACTTATTAAAATGATGGACATAATACAAGCGACAATATCTGACCTTGAGGGCATTATCCTGCTGCTTGAACTCCTCATCCTCGTCTGAATCACAGTCAGGGAACTGGTAAATCTTTATCTCACACTTCTCAATCTCCTCGTTTATCTGGAAACCAACAAAGAGGCAACTGTTATAACATTCTCTGCAAGAGGAATGAAGGAAGAAACTTATAACATTGGAGCCCACCGTCTGGCATTGCACAGAAACTAGGGGCGACACTGATCTGAATGACTCTGGAATCTAGACTTGCAAATTCTCATAAAAATGTATGGAAATGGTTCTTCGAAGTCTAACTTCTTGCTTGCAATCTGAAAAACTTTTAGAAATGAAATAGAAAGGAACTTGACCAAGAAAACATTCTGCTGAGAGTGACATGTACTTGCTGGTAGTAACTTTACATATAGTAAATAGTTCAAAAGCCATTGAAGGTGCCGTGCATACCTTTGCCTTGAGCTTTTTAACTTCAGCTGGGGTGAGGGTGTCGGCCTTGGCAATGACAGGGACGATGTTGACCTTGTCCTGAAGTCGCTTCATGAACTCTCTATCTAATGGTCTCAATCTGAAGTAAAAGCATTCAAACAGGAAATTCAAGGATACAAACATGATACAGCTTTCAAAGCAAGATTCGACAACTTCATGGAGAACCATCCTTTCAAGTATAACCACAGAACACTGGACCATCTACTTAAACCCATTGTGACAGTCAGTTGAAGAAGAGACAGATAACGAGCGGTCTAAACTGGAAGAACATCGTACCTGGTGGTAAACTGTACTCTACATCCGAAACAAAGCAAAGGAGCGAGTAGAAACAAGTGATTCCAACCGAGATTTGAACCCACGCCGAAACCGGCAGCCCAGATCACAGGCACGAACGCCTTAATCACTAGGCTAAAAGGTCAGGACCAGTTAGACTGGTCAGTTGGAGGCACTTGAACCCCCACTGTTACACATCTATATCTGTATGTATACAATAACAGACAAGACCCCACATGTACATGGGGAATAGCATAGTTAGTTTTGAAGATGCAGAACACATAAAACAGCACTTGAAATACTCTACATAATTCAAAACAATAGGAAAACAATTGGGACGTCATGAATTTGTAAATGTTTCTACTGTTTCCAAGTGTTTGTTTGGAGTATTTTGTGTTTGCCACCAGCTTGGCTAGGGTTTCTTAGAACCATTGCCTAGATTTGTCTCTGCTTACATTTCAGACTAACGGGGGTAAAGTGAGCCTTTGACACAAATTCCATCACCCGGCTTTCTTGTAGGATTAGTTTTAAGCCACTGTTCCATGTTCTTTGGAAAACAGCCATAGACCAACTGGCTCCAAATAAATCAGCTCAGATGTCAGCTCACTCAAAAATCCCAACACACTGTGGCTTAACTTAAGGACATTTTGTCAGTTCTCGGTGTCACTTTTGACTCTGTTTAAGGCAGGCTGTCAGGCGTTGCTCTTGAAAAGTTCACTCATGTGAACTGTACAACTTTGGTAAATATTTGCAACTTGAAAGGTCTCTGACTTCCACTGACCTTTGAGAAGCACCAGTATGGTTAGGGACACTTTTTAGCCTCTGTTGCAGGCATTTTGGCCAGCGTATATCTACCACCCAAAGCTATTTTCCATTCATGCATCCAACAACACAATGATAAGTGGTACAAACAGTGCATATTCCATATGTGTACAAGAGATTGAATATCTCAGGGTCTGCATGACGATGCTTTACAATGAATTTAGAACAACCCCTACATATTACGCAAAAATCAATGGAGGAAATTCCGCAAAATTTGGTTACCTCGCTACGAATTACGCGAACAAGACTGCTTTCCCTACGAATTATGGGAAATCAAAATAGGTTGCCCACGCCTCACATTAAAGAGCATGCAAACCCTCTCCATATACTAACCCATGGCCATATGGAGGTATGAAGTACAAGCAGCAGTGGACCCTGTTGTCAGTGATGTTCTTACGGTTCAGGCCGCTCTCATCACGGAAGTACTGCTCAAACTGGGCCTCGATGAAGTCTGCCACCTGCTTCCAGCTGCAAGAAAAGCAAAAAGTTAGCTTGTAATAAAATTAATAATATGACAGGGATTATTGATTGTCTGGATGCACCAGAGCTGTCTCCAGGACCTGTCACTCCATCTCAGGATGGAAATTGGTCTGTTGGGACGGAAAAAGATTTTGATCCGTCAAAAAAATGGGAGCAAAAGCAGAAAATCAGATTGTGGTAGACTAAGTTATAATATGACATGGAATAACTGGTCTGGATGTACCCTGGATGAGAAAATCTGAATACCGTTGTCTTTGAAAAGAGTAACAACATTTTAACGAATTGAAGTTTAATGCTAGCATTGAAAATTAAGCCTTTAGTGTTTATAAAATTTGGGCAAAGTAAAATGAATTTCAAAATGATGCCTGGTCTACAAACAGGTAATAGCGAGGAGAATTACTGGAAGACAAAACAGTCACAGAAGGCAACAATAACACACAAGCAAGGTTGAAGACTTGACAGTTAAGATAGTATTTACAGAAAAACTAGAAAGAAAGACAACTCACCAGTCAGAGCAGTCTAGAGAGTCCCCAAACCCTGGTGTGTCGATGACGTTCAGTTTTAACTTCACTCCCTTTTCCTCTATCTCTACTGTCGACTTCTTTATCTCAACCGTCTTGCTTATTCTCTCTGAAATAAAGCAAACAATAAGTTTCACAATAGATACTTCAGAAGTACTGCCACTTTGAAAAACGGATTGAGAGATCTGTAGTACAGCACCCCCCAGGTATGCACAGTATAGTGCATTATACTGGGGGACATTTGGTTGGAGATCTGTTTGGAAAAATCTTTTCAGGGTGGCAGAATTATGTACCCTGGTAGACTTATGTTATTAGATGTTACAACTTACAGCATATACTCATGTATTTTTCTAAGAGCAGAATGGTTACCGTAGCCTAGAATCTAAGACCCTATGACCTAGAGACATCTCACCTTCAGCAGTTGGTACCACCTTGTCCTTGTACAGGTCTGTCAGGAACAGGCTGTTGATAAGGGTGGACTTCCCCAGTCCTGTCTCTCCTGTAGGGTGCAGAGGAGAAGAAAACTTACCATATTGCTACACTTTACTATTAAACGTTTGTTTGATTGTTCAGACCCTTGTAGTACCCAGTGGCACATAGGGCAGCAGCTTCCTTTGCTGTTTCAGTAGCAGGGTAACATACACTTGTATTTTCACAGGGAAGGGGTTGCTAGCATTTCCCTTAAACATGCTCCAGGCACCTCCTCGAACATGGGACCCCCATTTTACGTCCCTTCCAAAGATGGATGCCAAACTGAGATGCCCTCCCCAGGATTCAACCAGAGTCTCCTAGTTACTACCTAATTAGAATCAGGAGCTTAACTAAGAGGCTGCTACCAGTTGAGCTACAGGGACATCCCACACCTTACTAACACTGTATCAATACCTGTATTGATTTGCTGATATCAATAATATCCCATTTACCTGTTGCATAACCATTGCTACAGATTTCACAATAACAATGTTTCAAACTGTTTCTTACAGGCAAAGATGTGTTACATAAATCAGAAAACACATTGTGTGTTTGTGTATTCCATCATTGTACAGTAATGGCCTTCAGGAATGTCCGTCATTTAGAACAATGTTAGCATTCGGTGAAAGTCCTGCATACCTCTTTACTTAGTCAAATAGTTACGACAGGAGTCTTTACTGTTACTTAGTTGCAGAGACTATACAGGTAAACAATAGGTACACAGTAGACAGGCACACTTGAACTTTGAAGTATGACAGACAAGCTTTGGAATTTGGTGCATGTGTTATGTTTGTCTTTAAGTAGACTATATATAACACCAGGTGTGCTAGTGTGTTCTACACCTGGACTCTTGTAGATATAAGCATGGCTTAACTTTACAGCAGCAAAATAAATGCTGAGTTTTTCCGGGTTTGCGGAAAAAGCCGGCCCTGTCTACCTGGCCTGTCTACCCTGGCTATCTACCCTTTTTGGACCCCAAGGGCATGCATGGGGGTTTTGCATCTGATTGAATTTTCTTGAGGAAAAACTGGGTCAGTGACAATCCCAGCTGTGGGTGGGCTGGATCATACTGTTGGAGGATAGGGACAGTTATGAGCAACTCCACCAACACTGGAAGAAAATCTATTATTGATAAACAAACATCTAAGTATACAACAAAATGTACTAGGATTGTCAACTAGATAGAAGAAGTGTGATGGGGGTACAGGATAAACAAAGAAAACTGATAAAATGGTTTGCCAGAGCAGCAGCTGCTACCGTAAAGATTTCGTTAGTATCTGAGCTACAGTAACCCCCAGGAGTGTCAGACATCTGCTGTGAATTTAGCTGTTGTGACAAACAAAGGTCCTATTGTTGTTTGGCTCAACCTACCAGTTTTCTTTGGTTCCTTGTATTACTTTCTACTTCAATTTTGTTTAACATTTCAGGACCATTTTATTGTATACATCAGGGCTCTAGCCAGCCTGAAATGTTATCCCGTAAGCCCTAAAATTTTGTACGAACCTAACATATCGAGCGCCGAAGGCGCGACAATTCTAGGGGGGTCCGGGGGTATTCCCCCCCGGGAAATTTTTAAATCTAGACCCTCTGAAACGCTATCTCCAGCATTTTGAGGGGCAAGTTTGGGTGAAAAATTAATTGGGCCTTCGTTGTATACAATCGGCAAATAAATGAAATTTAGCACCACAAAACTTTCTTATTTATTTTACAAATACACACGTGAATTCAAGTCGGCAGAAATAAAACATTTTCAACACCGGTCGACGTGTCGTACCGGTCCCGTTTGCGCCCTGTACTAAAAATAGTAGGAAATGAGACACCCTACTTTGGACAGAACGCCCTAAAGACGTTCAATATTTTCCTTCCGTGTTTTCCATGGTCGATTTCTCCGGTAACTTCCACTTGATTTGATCAAAATTCGTCGATTCAAGCCCCATCTTCGCACCAAATATCAATTTCTGATAAAACCTCGCGGATTCGCGCCTCTCGTGAACCGCGAGACTTGTATGTCATTGGTCGATTTTCCGTGACGCGGCGTGAACGAACGCTGTTATTGGTAGATGATATCTGATTCTGAGGTCTAAAACTATCAACACCAGTTTTCGCGGGAAGAGTGCGTGTAACTCGGCGTAAAACTTTAACAATGTTTACAAAAAAAATACGGAAAGCCTGGTAACTACCGGAGTATTTTTTGTGTGGCTATAACTAGCGGTGAACCGTGGAAAACAGCCGAAAAAACGTCAGCCCGATGCGACCGGCCAGAATTGTAGTGGGGCACTAGTAGTGGGGAGGGGGGCAAACGATGCCGATTTTCTCTCGGCCCACGAACCACTGGCAACCTCCGCGCCTCCGTTTGTCACCTACCTATAAAGCCACCTTGGGGTTGTCTGCTGCCGCCGGCGGAAGATAGAAATGGCCTGAATCGACCTCGCTTCAAACTTCCGCTTCTTTTCTGGAGATCTTTGCAAAAGTTCAAGCCCTGTCTATATCTTTTCTCCCGATTTTTTTCCGTCAAGGTTTACGGATTGGTCTTGAATTTTTTCCGTAACACGCAGCAAAGTTCCGTAAATTTACGGCAAAACTGGCGCTGGCTAGAGCCCTGGTATACATGTATTTGGAACTTTTTTTTCCAGTCTTGGTGGAATTGCTTTACCAGCTCCTCCAACCCCCCCACCCCCAACCCAATAGGAATCTTCCATCCAGCTCACACACATCTGGAATTGTATTGACCCAGTTTTTCTTCAAGGAGCCATGTAAAATTCCTTAGGATACAATACCTAATTTTAAAGCCCAAACCCCCATGCATACCCTTGGGGTCCAAAAAAGGTAGACAGCCAGGGTAGACAGGCCAGGTAGACAGGGCCAGCTTTTTCCGCAATCCCAGTTTTTCCCAGTTGAAGGGCTCTGGGCTTTTCAAAAAGAATTTACTCTACATAAATGTAGTGTAATATTCAATATGTCTGTTTTAATTTTTTTTCAATATACTGTACGTTGTTTTTTTAAAATGTGATGGAACTCAGAATCACTTTGCATAGCAAAGTCCTATAACAGCATTGCTTTGATCCCAAACTGAAAACCATACTTCACATATGGTAGTTATCATCATTGAACATTCACTAACCCAGAACATACCAGGTTAAAAACCCAAAGCCACATCAGACAGACCATCACAGTAGGCCACAGCTTAATGTACACAAACCACAGAATTCCAGGAATGACCACAGGACTGTTAGATCTTTTCTCCCACAACAAGACAGTGGATGTACTACCTGAGGCATTACTGGCATTTTGTAAACATACTTGGAATTCACCAAAAGTTCCGCAGAAATACCTCAGATGAAAGAATTGCTGCTGAAGTATCAAACTGCACCTTTCTTCACCTAAGGCTGATACAGTCAAACCTGTACAAGTGAACTCCTCTACATAAGGACCACCTGGCCAATGTGATCACTTTTTAGATAATTTTTCTCATTGACACAAACAATCCTGCCCAAAGAGACCACCTGTCCACATAGACCAGATTTTATCAATCACCTGAGTGGTCTTCTTGGGCAGGTATGACAACATGTATCACAAAAACTGTGCCCTACATTTAGCTTCAATTAAACTCGGACTAGACTCCTTTTATGACACCACAACACCTTATGATGTGCCCTAAAATCTTTCCAAATTGTCAGACAAATAACTAGCACTGGTGAATCTTTTTATCAGGCAACTTTAAAGGATTAAATCATGCAAATCACATAAGTAAAGACCTGATCACCAACAAACAACAATCTTGAAAAATCTTGATGCATATGCATGCATGAATCTTAAAACATTTCCTCAAGTCAACCCCCAGTGCTAAAGGTTTAAGAAACCATAATATAACCATCTAAGAAGCCATACCTACCTACAACAATCAGCGTGAACTCGAAGCCTTTCTTGATGGACTTGCGGTGCACCTGGTCCGGCAGGGTAGCAAACCCTATCAGCTGGCCAGCCTGGTCATCCTGTAATTACACAAAATACATCAATTAGTAAATCAGAAAAAAACATAACAACTACATTTGTATTACACAATCATCCTTTATAAAGCTGTAACATGATGCAGAAATATACCTCATGCTAAGAGCTCTAAAAAAAGGTAAAGGTAAAGCAGTCCTCCTCAATTGAGGTGAAGCATGTCAACATATATTATGATAACAATACACATAACATATGCATACTTAACAATAATTTTTCTCACTACTGCATTAACAACCGTTCCAAAATTTACCACATCCGCATACCAGCGTTCTGTAAGTTGAGAAATTTCCACAGTACATGTTATTCAAATCCCTTTACTTCTGAATGGTGGTATTTCAAAGCTACATGTACAGCCTTAAAGTGGCAACTGAAGAACAGTGTCAGACATGAACAAAGCAGTTGTAGTACTCCAGCTGCACACCCTGCCCTAGTTTTATCCAAGGTTATAGAGGTCATCTTACTCACTAACCATTGATAACCCATTGGCCAAGCCAAGGCCTACATCTGGTTGCTAAGTAATAACTAATCATTAACCACCTACTAGAATAGCTACCCTGACTAGCTCAATCCCAGGGTAAACCACAGGTTAGGCTCCTGTGGGTGTAGATTTAAAACAGTCTTTAGACGGCTACATTTTATTGACAGAACAGGTTTAACAGGTCTATGATATGTCTGGACATTTGTTATGGTTTTTAAAGCTTATATTAGTGGGGTAGCAATTTTTTATTGAATAATCATCAACAAGTTAACCTGTGTTTTCTTCTCAAGACAGCAAATCGTAAATGACGTTTTTAAAAGGGTTGAGGGATTTTATATCTGTCAAAATCAATGTACATATCTTAAGTGTCAATTATCTTTTCAGTATTTTAGCTAATGTATGTGAAAATTGAGAATACAAGGCCATATTTTTTGGCGACGCCTCAGGGGCGAGCCAAATTTTTACTATATTGTGTGCAGATTGCAAGAATTCTAGGAATTGTACAGGAATGTGTAAGTCCATGGGACGATAACTCGAGAATGCCTGGATGTATTGTCTTCATATTTTGTAGGTGGGTAGGTCTGTAGGAGACCTTTTAATGATTGAATTTTGGGCCCCCTAGCAACTTTCTATGGTACTGCAGGGGAACTTTCACTTTTCAAATCTCGTCTTCTGAACATGCTATAGTCATGATTTTTAAGTGGTGGATAGCTCTTTGTTAGGAAAATATGTCCTGTAGATTTGGACCCTTTAGCGGCTTTTTTTGGAACTGCAGGAGCTAATTTTTGACTCAAACTTTGAAAGAGAATAATACAAGAAGGGGGTGACGGATCATCATAATTTTTGGTGTGTAGATAGCTTAAGTGATGATTTACATAATCATATACCAATTATGCAAATCAATATCTGATTTGCATAATCAATGAGGACAGTTAAGAAATCAGCTGCATTCTATTATAGGACTCTCAAACACATGGCATATGTAACTGAGAAAGAGATAAATATTGATAGATATCAATTATGCAAATTGTTACTTAATTTGCATAATTAATGACAAAATACTATAAATCCATAGTGGTAAATGATGGGGATTTCATTTTTGCACCATTTGGAAGATAAGTAAATGCGGCCACTATTAGACACAAATCTTGCATAGAGGGTCTCATTTACATAATTTATGAGGAAATGGTACGATATCTTATTTTGTGAAAACAAGATTTTCATACATTGGACAACTTGTGTTATTTTGGTAGAGAAGGTGATCGACTGATATGATTTATGCGAGGTCCTTATTTGCATGTGGGCTAAAAACGAAAACGTTAACAGAGACCACCGTCGCCATGGCAACATCTTTTTATGTTGCCAATCTTGTTAAATCTTGAAAAGACTTTAAAAAAGACTCTGCAACAGCAAAGCATGTAGTCAAAGATGATACAGGGTGAAATACTTAGGTCAAATCTAAAATTATCATCTATCTCTTAATCCTTAATAAAACAGTATGTATACTATTAGCTGAGTGTGTATGTATACTATTAGCTGAGTGGTAACTAGATAATTGTTTCAGACTTGCCTTAACATAATTCCACCAGGGTACATAATTCCGCCATCCTGAAAAGATACATCCAAACAGATCTCCAACCCTTAACATCCCCCAGTTTAACGCATTCCTGTTTATAATCTAAACTGTGCATACCTGGGGTGCTGATCTCTCAAACCCACTGTTCTTCAAAGTGGCAGATTTATGTAACCCAACAGATTAATGTTAATGGACTCCAAGGTTAACTAATGAAAACCGTCTGAACCAGGCTAAAAAGTGAAATGTTATACATCAATAGGGAATTACTTATCTGAAAGGTAATTGAGTTTATCACACTGTAGTCAAAACAAAAGGGTACATGACATCATCTGTCCCCTGTAATTGAACATGATTTAAATCTCCATCTTAAAGCCTGCTTCAGGCAACCACTTTCACTTTTGTATCACATTCTGTACTGTGTAGCCAGCATAATACTAATGGCCCTTTTCAGGCATGCTGCCATATTTAACGACCTGTCACAGACTAACTACGCTGGCTATAGGGATAATATTTGCCTGGGTTTCATCTGCAAATGTGATCTTCACCATGGACTGATTCTACTGGCTGATTATTCCTTTTTCTGACGAATTCTACGATCCATACATACGCCCTTAGGAGGGCCTGGTGGAGGCTAGCAGCAAGCATTGTCACACAGCCCACCAGCTTTGGCCTTATGTATTGATTGAGAGGGTCACCGAATCTGAAAATCGTGACATGAGCTTTTTTTTTTACCTAAAAATCTACCCCATAACATCGGATTGGGACATGCAAAATTCGGGTGATCTCTAAAGATCATGTGGTGATTTAGAGAACACTAGGCATATTACATGTACATTGTACTGCCGAAAATGTTGTTTAGAACTTCGTTATCTTCATTTTCCAATCAATTTTCCTGCTGTGTGGCTGGCATCAGCTAGAGGAATACAGCTCATACCCCCCTAAATATTCTAGCCTGACCCAGGGTCCCTTTACTGCCCCCCCCCCTTGCAGGGAGTTGTAGCTATCAAAACAAACATTAAGGCCAGGGGCCAACTACAGACATAACGGAGAGAAGGCGCACCTGTGAAGCAACTTGTCACTGTCTCTCAAAATGATAACATCTGATAGAAAAATAGTTGCTAGAAATTCTATATATTTCTTTCTGTAGATATAATTTGGTCATTAGCATATTTTCTTTTTGTTGTGACATTTCTGAGTCAGCTGGATTTGTCTTCAGTAGAATGACATAACAGGTCAACTGGAACTGTCAAAATGTTTTGGTTGGTCAACAAGGCATGACAACACATGGTTGGGTAGGAATCAATGGTTAGTAAATGCCATCTTGATGATACTCCCCAGAAATCAGCTGACAGTAGTTGGAAGTGGAAGAGTAGGAAAGCTATTGTTAGGTTGCAGTTGGGTCAACCAATCGAAAATCAGAGATGAAAAACAGTGTCAAATATCAATATCTGGTAATTTCTAGAATTTCCTTCTTGGTCAAAATATAATTGTAACATCAAATTTTGATTTTCTACTTAAATCTAACGTTATAGATGATAAAGAGATAAACATGTGTGAAAAAAAAAACAGTCACTCAGAAAAATCAGGTACATGAAAAATGCTTTTTATGCTTTTTAGCTGGGTATTAAACTGAGTTTCTTCCATCTGAGACAAAGTTTCATGTAACCTACAACACACAAACGTGAAGTCACCCAACCAAGCACTCCCCGACCCTTGACCAAATATATCACCGTTAAACATTTACATAAGCCATCCTTGGGCTACCAGCAAGTATTTGCCAAACCTCTCAACAAGCAATTATCACATTAGAAGAAGACGGGACATTTGCTTTCACCCCATCAGTACATATTTGTCAGTAATCATTACCACAACCGGAATGGTAAAAACTGAATAATATGTAATGGAAAATGGAGATCGCAGTGCTGTACCTAACAGTATGTCTTACTGTCTCTTGTACATTGTATGCCTGGCAAATTTTTGTCTTACCAAAAACTTTTTGTAATTCTTTTTGCTGCAATGGGGAGTACAATAAATCTTGAAACTTTCCCAATAACTTTCGAGCTCTCCATCACAAATTCAAAATATGGCAAATATGTCTCCCTTGTATGACTAGTATTGACCACTGTACTACAGAACTGTTTCAATCACGAACTTAAACACTACAAAAACCTTATTTTCCGCAGCTCACGTTTGTGAAGGTTAGACATCCAGGTAAACAATATGTAAAGAGAATTCAAACTCTACAACTGGATAAAATTTCGAGATTTATTTCCGGACGTTTTGAGTAACATTTTATAAACTCATTTTCCCTCCTACCACGAAATAATACTACCAGAAAAGTAAACGAAATTACAGTATCTAGCCCAAAATAACTTTAAAACCATGCCAAATATGGTGCATCCTGTCACAAATCCTGAACAACCACGACTGCTCTGTTAAACACTTTCTTGTCATTCACAAACTGGATGTTTAAGAATTGCCTTCCTGAGTTGGAGTAATGGCAGGAAATACTTAAGTGACTGCCAGGTGAGGTCTGTCAACTGATGAGACATCTAACTTGTGGAAACTGGAAATTCTGGGAGGTCCATCTCTATTTGTGTAGTATAGCATTACATGTAGGGGAGACTAATACAGCAAAACATTTGAGAAAGAAACAATCCAAGCTGTCCATATCAAACAGTGTAAACAGCTTGTTTTGCCAAATTAAACAGTGTTTTGTATTGCCAAACAAAAAACAGTGTAGAGGACATGTCGAGGAAGTAATGTTTGTAGCCTTTCCATGATTGAGCAGGCTGAGGCAAAAGTGAAGGACTGTATCATACAAAATTGAGTTGTCACTATTTGTGATTTGAAAGGAAAACATTTCTAGGTACTAAAATCATACGTTAAGAACATCTAAGATTGAGTCTTTTTGACTGAGAAAGATTTTCACATGACAACAAAACATTTTCCTGTAAGGCTAGCCCCTAACTCAAGTGAATGAGAATGGACACATTTCTTTCCACTTAGAATAAAATACTACCCTCCTCCCATTAAATCCAGACTTCCCTAGTAAACCTTTCAGCCCCTTGACCCCAAATGACCTCCTTGGCCTGTTCAGTGGGAAGTTCACTGTCAAGTGTAAAACCAGATGTCTCACACCCACTTCATCTAAACCTGAGAGCCAGATATCTCACAGTGCACCACTCAACACAGACAGCAGAGCTACAGATGAAAACACCAACTTCTTATTACAAAAGATATCGTACTATTCTTAGCACACCTATACAATAGTATATTGGAGAAAGGTTGGCCATGACAACAATTTTAAGTCTGACTCCGATGCAATGTTCAAAGGTTTTCTTAATTGTTGCTCCATAGAAAGTGATCGCTGAGCGACCATACAGGCAAACATTGTTTGGATTAGTGTAACCCATAGGGGACAGTCTTATCTCAGCCGTCTTCCTGTTGTTATCTTCGCACTCAGAGAGGATTATGTTTTCGGTTGAAAAATCTGTTGGGTGGGTCTGAATGTATGTCAGGAGCATAACTCAAGAAAATGTCAATCAATCTTTATGATTTTTGGTAGGTGTGTAGTGGTTGTGTAAATGAAGGTCAAGTTTGAAAATGGTTTACCTTGCGTTTTTCAATAGTACTGCAGCGGACTTAGCATTTTTTTGTGTTTGTATGTAGGCAAAAAAAGTGACGGAAACGTTGATGGATCTTCATGATTTTTTGCAGGTGTGTAGATGTTGTGAAAACGGAGGTCAAGTTCAAAAATGGTTCTCCTGGCACTATCCGTCGGTACTGCAGCGGGCTTTGTGTGGATGTGAATTTTCTTGTGGACAACATAACTCAAGAAGCTGTTGATGGATCCTTATGATATTTAGTGGATGGGTAGGATTTACCGAAAGGAAGGTCAAGTTCGATAATGGGCCTTCTAGCGGGTACCAAAGGTACTGCAGCAGAGCTTCAAAATTTAGGGGCATATTTTCTGAAAGTGCTATGGTCATGATTTTTGTGTGGTAGATAGTTCATGCCACAGAAAGTAAGTTCTGTAAATTTTGGCCCCCTAGCGGCTTGTTAAGAACCGCAGTGGGTGTTTTTGTTTTGACATTCGGACATGAATAACTTGAGAATGGGTCGACAGATCGTCGTGATGTTTGGTATGTAGAGAGCTTGGATGGTGCTTTACATAATCAATGACTAATTATGCAAATAAGGAGCTAATTTGCATAATTAGGAAGGAAGGAAAGTTTGTTAACCCACTGCCTTTCAATGGGACATGGGACAGTGTCAGGTCATGTAAACAGATAGCCTTGCATAAACGTACATGTAGGTCAAATAAATAAACTATTCTCCAAGCAGAGGTGTGGGTCCTGCTGGTTTTTGACGCGTTCAGTTTAAGCATTTTTGTTCAACACGGTTGGCGACATAACGAAATAGGGACAAAATAGAAAGCCTGACTAGAAACACCTAAAAACGTGCCAGATTTATTCTATTCATATGTATTGACTGTACTATTTCATCATCACTTTCAACTTTCAACACTGCCATATCGAACCTTTGTGGCCCATATAATATCAACATACTCATATTTTTTCATGACCAGTTATAACATATATCAGCACACTCTACACATATACTAGTCCTGTACCACCAAATGATTTTTAACCCTATCTTAACTGGCCTCATTCGCCCAATCATAACGTCCAAATGGTATGGTGCATGATCAAATTTGCAGGGGGTGATAGGCACGTAAATATAAATCACTTTCCATAATAAGCCTTGATTATTTGGCGAAGATAATGTGTTTGTGGAACTCTAGTTTCAGCTAAAACATATTGCAACATCCCAACAATTTCATAAATAGAATATGATGCAAGATATAAAAGTACCTGTATGATTTAAAAGACAACATGCAAACACACAATCCAAAAATTGTTCTCAATAATCCATGAAACTCATTGAGCTATGTGTCAAGTTGCTCAGACTCAGAGGTTGCTTAGCAGTAACCCGGTGGTCGCAGCCTCTAGTTAGTGAAAAAGAGATAAAACATTACCAAGACCCCGTTCATACTAAATCGCGTAAATCGCGAAATCGCCGAAATCGCGATAATGTGGCTTAGTATGAACGCTCCAAATCGCATTTGAAATCACCCGAAATCGCTTTCCGCGAAACCACCTCCGGAGGTGGTTTACTCGCGATTTGCCTGCATTCCGACTTAGTATGAACGCTCGAAATCGCCTTGATGCGCGTTGGGCGCTTTACTTTGCATATTGACCCGGTCATGGGTCAAGGGGTCATCTGCAAATTCAGTCTTTCCGCTCATTATACGATGTTCATCTACCTCCTAGCTTGTTGGAATATTACGCCGAATGCGGCGGAAATATGTCAGAATCGGGCGGCGATTTTGGCGTATGGAATGACGAAAACGCATGTACTGATGGCCATCTTTGGGGATGTGGGGATTCAGAAGAAACTCAAGGGATCCCACCGAAACCAGAGCGTGTAGTGAAGTGGCGACTGCCTGAGTTGGCCAAATACGCGAAAACATGGAAGTAATGCCGCACTATTAAAGGTAAAAAAACTCAAGATGAAGTACAAGAAGGTCATTGAACACAACAGTAAGAGTGGTGACAATCGAATAACGTGTCCGCCGTTGATCAAGCTGTTGGACGCGATTTTACAACTCGCGCTCGTTCGACCCCTGGTGTGAAGGAATGCGACTCAGGGCGATTTCGCGATTTGCGCGATTTAGTATGAACGGGGTCCAATTGACAACACCCAAACGCAATTCGCACAAGTGTTAATCCTCTTTTCTCAACACACAGTTGTTTGGACGTGCAGCCAACGAACCAAAGAATTAACTAGTTGTGGCCTAATGTCTTAAATTATCACTTACAGGTGCTGATACCGTAAAGGTGTAATAGGTTCTCTGTGACCTACACTCCTCCTGATACAAAACAGACTACTCATTCCTCAAAGAACTTCCACAACAACAGCTTACATTACTACACATCTTGCAGGTATCAAGTCTAGAAATTCCAAACCGAACCACGCTTAATTGATCACTAATAGGGTTCCAGATAATTTGCTGGTTTAATTAGTTAATCAGTGCAAGAGAGAAGGATAGCAAATATACTGTTACAATCAACTCAACTGATTATTTTTAAAAATCAATGGTTGCAGTTTCAGTTATTCAATAAAAATAAAAATAAAGGCCTTTTTTTCTTTTCCTTCCAAGCCATGTTTTGCATGACTACATAATTTACCTCCAGGCAAGAAAGAGGAAAATAATTTCATTAGTATAGATCTACATGCAAGCATACAAAAAGTTAAATTCATTTAGGATTCAAGGTCGCTTAATTTGGAGTTAGAAAGACCCAGGGGAAATTAAGCAGGAACTTGAAGAGATAAAGTCAGGTCGGAGCTTCTGTGAAATTCAAGGACAAAAGGTCACTGTGACATCTATGCTTGTTCTTGGCTTGCAAATGTTGTGAACAAATATTTTCTTTATTTTGGTTTAAGTGTTATCCCATACTAAAGTAAGGGGAAGGGAACTCATAGTCATACACAATGATAAAGACAGGTGTCTAAAATATTAACTAAAACAAGATATTATGAATCTCTCATTGTAGTAATGTGATTCACTCTCAAACATACCCAATACAAACTCAATATATGTTTCTAACGTAATTTGCATGCTAAAACAAGGTCACCATGACAGGTCACCGGTGTTTGGTGTTTGGTAAATGATACACGACCAAAGAGTTTTCATGATTCAATCAAAGGAGAGTGATATTTTGAAGAAATAAATGATTGGTTGAAAATTAAAATTGCCTAAATTTAAAGCATTAAATCTATGCTATATTATATCATGTGTTGTCTTTGTCCTTTGCTAACCCTACCCCAGACAATAAAGAGACAGTCATATTATATTGATTGCATAGCCTGGGCAAGCCTTGCCAAGACAATACATTTTTCCAATGTCTAGCTTCCCTGTGTTGCATGACAGCAGTGTGACAACCATATACTGACCAGGTACCATACCTGATGAGGTAATTTGTATATAGTGGGATCAGGGGGACTTTGTTGCCATGGTAACAGTGATACCCTGGGAATGAGCTGACTGTGATACCCTGGGAACCAGTACTCTCCAAGCAGAGGTTTGGCTCCGGCTGATTTTTGACATGTTTTTAGCATTTTGTCAGGCTTTCTATTTTGTCCCGTACTACATGTACGTAGGCAACATAAAGAAAATGGGACAAAATAGAAAGACCGGCAAAAAAAAATTAAAAACCAGCTGGAGCCGAACCTCTGCTTGGAGAGTAGGGAATCAGCTAGGCCTAGACCAGGCCGTCCATGAGGGAATAGGTACAACCTTCAGTCTGGCCCCATGTAGGGGCCTACTTGCAACTCCCACAGGGGCAGTACAGGGGACTGGTCATTACTACTCATTAGTGGTCGCGTATGTCACGTTTTGCTTTCTTTTTCAACCAAGAATAATTTTCAAACAAACATGCAAAAATGCACTCGAACAATCCTTATAAATACTTGTGGTAATAAAGTATACCTATGCTGTTGATTTATTTGAGGACCACGTTTAATAGGTTGGGAAATTGTACCAAAAAAAACACCTGGAAATATTAGCATACACCCTTAATTTTTAAAATAAGAAATGGTCTTTTCGGCTCTATATTTCAGAGTCTAGCCTGGGTGCCATCCTATACTTGCCCCCTCACAAGAATATGTACTAAACTATATTTAAAATAGGATGGTACCCAGGCTATCGATTTGTCAGGAAGCAAGTATTGGAGCCCTAATAAACTAAATATGACGATACCCAGGCTAATCAAAGTCAGTCATATTCTAAACAATTACAAAAGCATGCAAAATCATACATGTTACTGTTGGATTAAAACCTGTGCTCCACCCATTCATTTGTTAAATGGTTCGTCCCCACAACAGGATGTCAGTGAAAAGTCTGTCAGCAGATGAAATCCTCTGGAAATGGGATTATACTTCAGACCAGCTGAGAGTCAGCCAGGGGTTATACACAGCTTAGCGTAGTTTATTTTCAATGGGATGTAAGGGAAGGGCCTGGAAAATACCTGATAATGCTCGGCCTTGTCAGCAGTGCCATGTAAATTGTAAAGAGTTCATGCAGAAAAGCTACACTTGAGAAGATCGCCATCTGTGATTTGTTGACTTCCTCGGAATATAAAAACTAGAACAGATGGTTACGGTGGATATCTCATCAACCATTATATCATACATGTACTGGAAGTCTTGAAATGTTGGCAGTTGTTCTATGTTTGCAGTTTTTGCAGTCACCTCTCCAACGATACAGATTTTCTGTCATGCTTTCTGTGTGCCCACGCACAGCGAATGTTTTATGGATGCCTCCCTTTCCTACCTAGTGCAAAATCGAGTCCTTCTCAAACTTAAATTAATTCAAAATATGAGACGCAGATATTCAAAAGCATCAAAGAGTTGTATTATTAACAAAGTTGCATAATAACAGAAAAATGACTTTTCAAAGGCAAAAATCCATCCATCTTTTATTATTTATGGTCGTTTTAGCCTGAGTACCATCCTCCGTACTAACCGCTCAATCTGTTCGCTTGCAGTGGCTACTACAGTACAGAGGATGGTACTCAGGTTATGGTTGTTTACGAATAAATAGGCAACATAACTAAAAATAAATAGCTGACATATCGGCGCCCTTCCCGGCACGACCATCCACTTGACTTTGATTTTGTTTCGCTATATATAGCCTGTCACGATAAACGGATACCGACAAACTGTAATACGATACTCGTCTTCGTAGTGAAGGCAGGGCAGTTTGAACACCAGTTGCTACCTGGAATTTACTCTGTCTTGATTCTTTGGGGTACTACTCGATAATTTTACAGATTGGAGGTAGATTTGGTTTTTGATACCACAGTTTTATGTCAATTAGTGAATTACACACATGTAGGAATGTAGGAAGTAATCTCCTAATGACTGAACCCCCAATATAAGCTTTTACATCCCATCCCAAATGTACATTGATAAGTGCACAGTAAAATAACCCCCTCATTTATTCCAGGAAACTAGGGCATCTCAGCGCTCTTGTATGGTATTTATGATACATTTGTTTATGTTAGTTTGGTACCCAGTCTGTCCTTGGGTTTAAAACAAAAATAAATAAAAATGTGAAATACAGTAGTGTGTTTTTAAAAGAAGTATGTTCCATTCAACATAATTCAGGGTAGGGGCTTTTTGGCACAAAGGAGGTTCTAGACCAAGGCTATAGCTACCCCCATGTAAAATGAACTATCCCTACTCTATTAGTCTATATGCAGTAGAAAACCTAAACAAAGGATCTAAACTGACACCCTGTAGATTTCAGATCTGACATTTAATGGCTTTACCATGGTTTACATACTAATGTCATTAACCCAAGTGGGCACTTTCTCACAGAACATAAACAGATCCCAGATGGCCCAGAAAATCGGGATGATAGCCATCTTGCGTCTAGGAGTAAGAGAGAGCCTAACAAATTAAATTGGACGTTTCATTCTGAACCTATGGCTTTCCCAGTCCTTTTCTGTGGCATCAATGCTTCATACGCATACTGAACCAATTATACAGAAAACAGAGAACATCTATATATGGTTTGAACTGATTTTGGAGTGTGTGATAAGCGGGAAAGAACTGACCGGTATAATTGAATGTCCTGTATTTCTGACAGGATTAGGTTGTTATTTTCACGGGCTATTTCCACCTGTCTATCCCACCGACACTGCACCTCTGTAAACCAACACTGTACGGTTCTGGTTCGCATTAACATACCTCTTTCCTACTGTATTTTCTACCTTTTGGGATCAATCACTCGCCAATCACTAAATACAGAGGGGAAGCTGGTTTCCACACAGGATAACACCTTCGGTAACAAATCCCGTGGCCCCACAAAAATGTTGGGAAAATATCTCTCCCGTCTACCGCAAGGCTTCAGGCTAAGTTCTACACTTGGTGGCTGTCAGTACATCGCGCTTGTTGTTTACCAGCAAACAGTATTGATTGGATTCTTTCTGTTTTGAAAGGTTCTTTCTGTTGGTTGTTTAAAAGCGGGAGGGAAAATAGCACACACGCTAAAGCGAATGTTATTCTTGACACGACGGTCTTGCTTTTGTTGGCTCTGTACTAGTATTTTGTCACGGGTTGTAGTATACACAGACACAGCTTGGGAACTCTCCCGGCTGACTACATAAAGGATATTTCACCAGGCAGGCATCAAAGCAAAGGAGACACATGATGCTAGAGTAATGGTGCGGACACCCCGTATGCATGCCGGGGGGAGGTATCCTATCTCTCATTCCCCCTGCCCCGCCAAAAATAGACATCCTTCGCACTACTGAGTCTATCCCTCACACAGACTGAAAACGGTAAAAGGTAGTAGAAATTAAGGAAAGAATATCATCAATACCTCTTTCTTGGGCGGTACAGCAGGGCGGAGGTGCGCCATCGCTGCATCAGGATCAGGGATGCGGTCTGCAGATAGAACACAAAGCACAGCTATAGCAGCGACCCGTTAGCCCAAACGTCCTGTCAGATTTAGTGAGGGTAACCTCTTCCCTCGTCATTGATACTATCGAACAGCGCATCTCCACGTATGGCTGCCATTGATGATGGTGATTTAAACTACACTCTCCATAAATAGATTCCCCAAAAAATTATTTCAAGGCGGGGACTTACCAGGGTTACGGAAAGGATTGCGAAGCCGGGAGCTCATCTTTGGCCGTACGGTTGTTGTTGTGGTTTAGATAGTCCACGGGGGATTTAAACGCCCGACCGTTCGGTGCGGTGTCCCGGATGAAAATTGACTTGACAGCTCTCCCTGAAATGAGATGAAAATTGGTCAACCCGCTTGTGCTTCCGGAATTCCTGGCTCTTTACTTCCGGTGGACCGCTGTGCACAAAATTATTCCGTGAACCAGCCACAGATATGGAAGATTGCCGCTGCGGCTCGTAATATGGTTTACCTTCTCCTCAGCGTATAACGGTCTACGACAACGCGATAGCAACCCTCAGATTTGACAGCAACGGTATATATCAACGGTGCAACCCACAACCAAACCGCTGGGCTAAACGCTGTAAAAACACTGTAAAACTCAGCCTGGTAAAACTGTGGTAAACTGGCATACAAGCAAGCGACGCCGGGTACAAAGTCCACCCCCACTAGCGCTGAGCAGCCAAAGCGGTCCGTAGCCTGGACCGTCGCACTGAAGAATGGGCGCAATGCTTTGAAGTGTGCACCGACACAACACGGGACAAAGGAAAGCACGTGCCGCCCCACAACACACCGCTTCGGTCACGCCTTCTACACTTCTAAATACACTTGTCAAAGCTGACAACACAAGTTACCGACTCAACTGGAAAGGTCAAAAGTGCAATCTGTGACTAAATCTACCACATAGCAATGATTTTATTTGTATTAAATTTTTTTACACTTTGTATTAAGTATCGCGCAAATGTTTTCCTCGTCACCTTTAAGAACAGAGAGTGTTTTGTGAGATGTAGTATCAGCGGTAAGACTTTTAACTTGACCTTGACGCGTTGTTTACGACTCTGACACTTCACCCGTTACAAGACTCAGATTTCCGTCGCGCGTAGGGATATTTACGGTAACTAAACCTTGTGCTCTCCCGGCTAGACATCAACCAGCGTGATAAAACACTTAACCCAGACAGGAATGATGGATATTGCACAAATTACTTTCCAGTATGCCCCTTATCAATACAAGTATCCCAGTAATTCAAGTGTCGCACTTTGTGTGTAGTGGGTTCCATATGGGTTTGATCAAAGTGATCTAATGTAAAAGTGGATAACCTGTTTTTAAAGTTCTGCGGTTGAGAAGTTCACGTTCATATATCACAGACGTGGGGGGTGATTCTGACAGAGTCAGGAACATGCATACTTGGTGGGTGCTGATTTGTGAAGCCGGCAAAACTTCCGCTTGAAAATCTTGCGCCCTGATACCAGAACAGATGTGAGTTTGGCGCCGCCGCTAGAATCCCCGCCTAACAAGCGGAGAAAAGCCAAGGTGAACGAAATCCTATTACCAGGCGCGTGGCCAAAATTAGCCTAATGGGGGCTAAACAATTGTTATGTATGAAGCTCGGGCGCAGCGCGCTCGGGCCTCTTTGGTGTTCACAGCTGGAGTTACGCCAACCCTGGATTTGTCATGGGACAAAACTTCGCGCCATAACAATGGTCTGGACTTACAACAACTCAGCGTGGTACTTTGGAGGGCTCGGCCGCGGTTTAGGCCGAGCAGGTGTCTCACTAGATTTCAACAGCAAAAGTCGCCTTCGTTTGGTAACGTTGGGTAACATAAATTCGGGATTTTTCCGATAATGGTTGACTGAAATCAATCTAGCAGAACAATAAACCATCCTTTTTTTCTATAATTCTGTCAGTATCATGTACTATCTTTGCACTAATCATATATATGGTAGATTTTGTCTCTAGTCGTGCTGACACCATAATATTTCAACTTGAAACTACCGTCCGCCGCACGCACAATGACGGTGCTGTCGGACAGGGGGGCACATTAATTCGGGAGAGAAGATTCGTCTTGAATATCTTACCGCTAATCACATTTTATACAGCAGCTATTCGTTCCATCCTTGGCTTGAGGAGAGTGCTATGGATATAGACGTGTCCAAGTAAAAAAAATACACGAAAAAACGGCCGTACCGCACACATCAGGCCAGTTCGGGAACAACCCGTGTGTTGAGTCGGTAGAACTTCACTCAAAGTCGGCCCATCGTCATCATCGGGCAACGTGTAACGTTACATTATTCATGGGAAGTTAGCTGGATGCCGTAGCAATGGTAATACTACTATGTCCATGTGTTCCTTGTTGTGTTAGGAGCAAACTTTGAGGAAAATATCTTCCTCAGTCCACTATCACACGCAGCATTTAGACAAAAAAGTGTTCCTCACAAACCTTTGTCGTCTGCTTGACAACAGGATTCTGGTTAACAATATGGCGGCGGGAAAATACACGTGCCGTAGGTTGTAGCAACAGAGAGGAGTTTTGATGATTGACCACACTTAGAATCCAGTTGCAGGTTAGCAAAAGGGATTGTAATAAGTTGTCTTGTAAATAATTGTGTTTAGCAGGAAGCGGATGTGACATTTTTCTTATAAACCAGCCGACAACCATGTTGTGTAATTCTCCCATGAAGCCCTCAGACTGTTCCAATAAGGGACGGAGAGTTTTTGACCTCGTCGCCTTATAATGCATGCTTATCGAAGCTTTTCAGACAGTGTTCTGAATACGTTAGTCTGTCAGGTTTGCATTTCTAGCGGTATTACTTATGTTGCATCTAGCACATATTCCTAAATACCCCGTTTTCGAAAAATCGCGAATTTAAGTACCCCGCGAATTTATGATACCCAACGTTAAGTGATTTCAGCATCAAGTGCTAGCGGTTTTAAGTAGACTCTGCCAAACTCGTCGGGTTTCTGGACTAATAAGATTCTGTCAAATAGGATGACTAGATTGCAAAATAGACCTTTTTGGGGGCCTTGAATATCTGAAAGTATAAAATGTCATTAAAGTGCCCCAGAAAGCAGCACCACTGCATGTCCGTAAAACCACTTGAATTCGAAATACTTTACAAAGCATGGAATAGAGAAGGGGGTATGCCACTGGCACTGCAAGGTTTCGCGTGAAAATGCATACCGCAAACCGATCTGTTGTACTTAGTGGTCTGAGCTTGGCTTCCTGTCTGCCAGTGGTAGCGTGATATTCACTAAGCACTTAGTGAGTTCTGCTACTTATAAATATCCTGTGATGTGATCACCTTCGCTTCCCTCGGTGTCTGACGGCCAGTACATTAAAGAATAGCAAAGTCTGGGCTCGACTTCAAAAAGACGCCTGTACGCGCATTTCATGCAGGTGGACGAAGAAGATTAAGCAGTCATGCTATAGTGTTCATGAATGAATTGATAACCGAATGAAGGAAGAAATGGATGATGATCGCAAGGAAAAAAGAAACGGGAGGATAGAAAAACTTGACTGACTGCCTCTCTTAACGTTACAACCGAAATGTAGTATGTTTGCGACAGAAAATGTAACGTTATATTCAAAACTTCAGAAAAATAGTCGTCACTCAGAAATGTTTTCGTGCATGGCGCTTGACTGTTTGCGTCGCGCAAACATGTGAACGTGCCAACACAAGGTGATCTATGGACTCTCAACGCCAACTTCTGACAAACGGAAAATAAACGACCGAGATCTAGAGTGGAAACGTCAACAGGCAATTCAACGTCGGAACTGAAAACACCTCGTAAATCGTTACTACCGATATGGTATATACTCCCCAAGCAGAGGAGTGGGTCCGGCTGGTTTTTGACGTGTTTTAGGCGTTTATGGGTTGGCGAAATAAAGAAAACGTGACAAAATAAAAGAATCCCGACAAAAAGTCTGTAAAAATACAGCCGGACCCACTCCTCTGCTTTGAGAGTAACGGTATTCTCCAAGCAGAGCTTAGGCTCCGGCTTGCTTTGGACTTCTTTTATGCGTTTTTATCGGGCTTTCCATTTTGTCAGGTTTTCTGTTGCTTGAATGGCAGACAAAAAGAAAATCTGACAGAATAAAAGCCCAATATTAAACGCATAAAAAGACGTCAAAAACCACCCGGAGCCTAACCTCTATTTGAAGGGTAATCTTTCCCCAATAAGTAAGAAACATCCTTACCTTTACGGAGGCAATGATCTGTATATCAGAAATAAGTGCAGACGCCAAGCTGTGAAATGCTGCTTTGATAGGTCATGGGAAACTATATACCCGCCTGTCAGATAGATTAAAGATTTCCTTTGCCTTTCCGATGTCTTCTCAGTCACGTTCTACCCTTCTGAAATGGTCTGAATCTTTTCCAAATCGGTGACACAATTGGCTCATTCCTACCGCCTTTGTAGGCCTAGGGTCTAAGGTGCAGCGCTCCTACGGCGGGTGTTTTAGTCCTGACTTACTGAGTGTTGTTACAGATGTTTGGGTAAGATCGGCTTAATCCCCACTCGCTACAAATTACATCTCAGTTGTGGTTTGTGCGTGACACCTGGGTTAGAGGTTCGGGAAACAAAGTTTCCCACACAGAACCCGCGGCAACTCGGGGGTGCCTGGGCTAAGCTTGAACACGTCGTTTACAGTCTTAATGTTGACACAGGTGGAAAGGTTACGCGGTTTGATGGAATAATGGTGAACCTTCGACCTTGACGGGAGTTCTTGGATCTTGAAGAAAAACCTGGAAGATGTTGAACTTATCATGAAAGTAGAGAGTTGGATCTCGAAAGCATCTAAATCCCGCCAACAGTTCCGTTTGGGAATTGTCTGGAATCGCCGGAAGGAAAATTTAGCTACCTATGATGACCTGGGAATGAATTGGAACTGTCCACGTACATTGAAGATGAGAGGCCATGTGAGGATATAGATAGTAGATTATAAGCGTTATTTCATGTATAAGTGCGGCCAAGGAGGTTTAAATCACCTTGGTGTGGCTAACGTTCTTTCATGATTTTTTTCTTCAGGAAAAGTCGACAGGGATGTGTTTCAAGTAGCCGGTAACTGAATTCTATTAACATTTTGAGCCGAAACAAGGAATAGCAGTTACATTTATGTATCAATTGTTGAAAAGGTTTAGTTGTCAATTGGTTCACTCAAATATTGGAGCGGCATAGGGGCGCCCTTTAGCGGCGGTCGCAGAAAGCTCACCATTATTTCTGTGGGGGAAAGGACCACAATAAAAGATAATAATTCTGCTTAAAACACATCTATGTTTCCTCTTTTGTAGCTTTTACTATTCCTCAGTCGCATAGATTACATGATAGATTGTCAACGTTATGATTGAACGTGCAATGCTTATGTCCGCCGCTAGATGGTGTAAGGAATAGATACCCACAATTCATTTTCAAAATGGCGGCGCCCATGTCATGAGCCGAGGCGTGAACTTGGGATATCTTTTGCCAGAACTTTCAGCTTTCTTGACAACATTTTGGGCCTGAGCCATATTCTAATAACGTTCAGGGACACAATAAGGCATTCAAGATGCCGCGAAGACCGTTCTACGAGGATTACATGGGAATACGGAAGATGGCGCAGCGTATCAAGAAGGAGCGAGAAGCGGCCTTCCAGGCGCTTCCCGACCGAGAGAAGGCTCGACTCCGGCCCAGGATACTGCCCGTTCCCGTCCAAGAGGCGGTCAAGAGAGGAGAGAAGCGGCTGTTTGAGGTCTTGAGAGACGAGGCGGACTGGGGGCGCGGAAAATTGGTGACCCGCGTGTTGTGGCAGGCGCGTTACCCCGAGCCCTGCTACTGGAGGCTCACCAAGGTGATTCCGGACGAGCTGGCTGAGAACAGGGACTTCGGGGACGCCTGGGGCGTGCGGACATGGCGGGGGATTTGCGAGGACGCCGAGCGGAAGATCAGCGACGCTAACAAGACGCACGGCTGGTGGATCGTGCCACCCGAGAAGGAAGAGGAGTTCTGCGCCGCCCCCGAGGACTCGCCGTACGCAGGCGAGCGCAAGGCTCCGTACGAAGTGCCAGTCCCCCCGTTACTCCGGGCCATGATCCTGGCCGAGCGAGAGAGAAAGGGAGAAGACCTGACTGAGCCTTTGATGCGCCTAAGTATAAGCAAAGGAAAACATAACAGAGCGTCACAAGTGTCCTGGGCAGAGTATCAGCAGTGGTTGAAGGAAAAGAATGTTTCACAGTAGATAAAATCTTGGAAAGATTGAAATTATTTCGATAATGACATTGTAATCCCCCTACTACGGCGGAAAATACTACATCTGACGCCCAATCGACTATGTCTACTACATATGGTTATTATACAGTATAATTTTTATGTTGTCATCTTAAAAGAAATGTGAAAACAGCATCATTCTGTTGAATGAAACATACAATGTACAATAGTGTACAATAGATTGTCAAGCACAATCTGTAAAAGTTCTTCCAATAAACATGTCAAGACATTAGCTTGTCCTTGTTTTTCCCTTTGAGTTCAATAAGCCCATTCGTAGATTCGAGTACGCATGCGCTGTGTCAAAGGTGAAGGCCCCAGGCTTGTAAACAGTGGTCGCAGTCATTTCGATTTGCATAACAGCGTCTCAGGGGCCTTCATCTTCAACACTGCAAATGCCTACTCAAATCTACAAATGGGCTTATAGTCCTCCAAAGACTCCTTGGAGCACTGTCATTTATTTTGGAAGAACGCTACTTCATGATTTAAAAATTGCAAATCAGCTGTCTCTAAAGTAAATGCCAGCACTCCTAGTAGTCTGTGAAGGAGGCTAATACAATACGTCACTACTAACATAAGGTTTATCTCTGCCATTCATTACTATATCAATTCATGTTGTGGTCTATATCATATAATAATAACTGCCCAAAAGTGTGGCCAGTAGTGGCGATTGGCAGTCTAGTAGTAATCATGATGTCAGCACCAGCTTCTGTTTGGTAAGTCTCCACTGATAGTCAAAAAATACAACCAAACACTTTTTCTTCCAAAACATTTATTTGCTACATTGCCCAACAGCTTTAGCTATGCATACACGAAGAAGAGACAGTTATTTGGTCGGTGGGAGGATCTGTTGTTCAAAGAGGAAAAACACAAAACCACCCATCTTGGTAGAAAATACAAACCAGCCCCAAAGATGTGCATTCTCGGTCGTAAACCTTTCCCATAAAAAACTAAAGTGCTATCATTGGACAGCTAGTCCTACCTCTACTATGTACTGTACATTGTTACTCAATGTTTGAAAATATGCTTTAGAGTTAATAGCAGCTAAATGCTATGTGTACATTGATGACTATACACCACTTTACATCACGTGTGTAGACTGACCAGTACTGACAAAGTTCCATGAACATGTATTTGAAATCTAAGGTGCGGAAAGCTGTAATTTGAAGACCTACAGTAAAGAACTATTCAACTGACTGTGTATTATCTAACATTGCAAGCTGAATGTCTTTGATAGAAATACTTCTGTAATACATTGCTTAGCTTTTAGCTGCTTGGAATACTAAATGTAGATTTTGCTTGGAACATTGTTCTATCAGTTCAACAAATTTGTGTGGAAAACACCCAATAGCTCTTAACTAATACAGAGCACTATGCACATTAAAGGCACTTGTAACAAAAGAGCTGGTAATAATAAAACTTTCAGCAGCATGTGACCAGTGATATCTGCTGTGAATGTTTGTAGAAGCAAATGCTGCATGTACATTTCCATCTTGCTCACAAATTACAATGTAAAATGTCATGGCAATACCACTTCCAACAATTAAGGGCTGAACTATCGGGACATATAGTCAGACGAGAAAATAGACGCGACTTGAAACATGTATTATACCAGAACATTGGCTTGTAAGCAACTGACAGTCGGATTTAGAACAAGGAATACTTAAGCATCATATAGGTTTTTGAATAAAAAAGGAATGCTTTCCAGTGTAGATATTTGAATATAAAGAAACTATAGTTCATTCATTTTGTCAAAACAGTACTGAAAGAGTTGCCTTTGGTCATAGCATACTGAGAACATTGTAACCGTGTAACATACTAGTACTCAAGTTAGCCTGGCATCCTGCCTTGCTCAGCTCTCTCAACTTTTGCAAACTGGTAGCAACTGTTGGGAAGTTGACCAGAGCTCGATTCCAGGCTATTTTTATGTACAAATGTAGCATGAATAAAAGAGACACATGCAATTTGCATATGAAGAGTAGAGTGACTGTGAAGTTTATGTAACATACCCGGGTACATACACATATATCTATACCCTAATATCAATACATGCTACAAATTCTTAATTCTAAAGATTGATACTGGTAGACAATATCTGAATTTTGTAGCAGTGCTATATGCTGTATAAAAGGCAACATGCATATGTACATGTGCCGGGATTATGAGGTAATAAATAATCTATGTTGGTAACGAATATGATGCTACCTTCTGTTATGTGAAATGGGGATAGGGAGAAAACATTAAGCGGCCTGTATTTTGGGTGCAAAATAACCTCGTGCAAGTTGTAGATGTCTAAAAGTATTTGTTAAGTATGAGGGTTGTCCCCTCCGTGCAATAAGCATTGAGAACTCCCCACTGTACTACTGTGACAATCTATCAACACTATGAGTTAACAACCCTGTATTATCTGAACATCTACACAGTGATAATAATTTTGTTCATCTTTGTGTATTATTCAATGAAGGAAACCTTTCTTTCTCATATGATGATGATTACAATATACCTATACATGAATATGGTGCAGTAACCCTTAATCCCTATGTCTCCCAAATATGAGTAATTCTAAAAACTCAAACATTACACACTTACTTGGGTAAACTCTCTAACATGTTTGTGAAACTTCCTGCATAGCATGTAGCTTACATAGGTTGACAGTTGACACTAACCCTTTGTATCAACAGGCATCTGAATAACAGCATTTTTACTAAAAGGCAAGACCAGATTTTCAGAAAATGTGCCTATAACCCATTAGCTAACCCTTTTAAACTCTTATCACCTTTACGAAAAGTGAAGCTTGTCTGAGCTCTTTTAACAAACAGCCTAAGATAAATGATGTCCATCATAAAGGAAACAGAATTGGTAGAATAGTAAAAAAATACCATACAAGTATAACTATAGTACTGACACCAAAGCATAATAAGTTTGTGCAGTGATATTGTAACTTTGAAAAATAATTTTCACTGTGTTTTCAAGTTTGAGCGTCAACCCACCACAGCACAAACATAGGTTCTGTCTTTCATTTTTACTACTCTTGGCTTAACTGCAAACATAAAGACACTGCGAAAATGGCGTGAAGTCTTGATTTTCACCATTCCCCAAGAAATGGATGCCGCAAACTTGAATGAATTTACAGTATGTCCTAGATGTGAGTTGTGGTGAAGTTTTGCAGCAGTGTACGGAGACGTGAGTGCTATGTGACGGCGTCCGGAGCTCAGACATGGTGCGACTGGACGTTGTTGGCGCCTGCCACCTGCGTGGTCTGCTGCTGCTGCATCTGCTGCTGCAGCCTGGCCAGCATCTCCTGCATCCGTTGTAGCTGCAAACAGAAACAGGTGCAGGCGATAAAGGTTACATTCATTCCAAGTGAACTACTACACTGTATCACATGTAGCTGTGTGACAGAAGCACACAATAAATGTAACATTTCAAGTCACAGAAACAGCTACACTGTAGTGTATCATATGTAGCTGTGGGACAGAAACAGGTGCAGGTGGTAAATGTAACATTCCAAGTCACAGCTACACAGTGTGTGTGACAGAAACAAGGCATCATGTGTAGCTTTGAGATAGAAACAGATGCGCACAATAAATGTAACATTCTTATTGACAGAAACAGGTACACTGAATCATATGTAGCTGCAGGACAGAAACAGGTGCAGGCCATGAATGCAACATTCCATGTCACAGCAACAGCTACACTACATCATATTTAGCTGTGCGACAGAAATAGCTTGACGCAAACCCCCAGCACTGTGGCAGAAACAGGTACAAACAAGAACTATAAATTTCCAAGTGGGATAAAGCCCACACACACACACAAAAATGTAAATACATTGTACCATCATCACAAATATAACAGGCAACGATGTGTGCATCTTAAATCGTGAAAACAAAGATTCAAAGGCTTCAGGAGACGGACAGAAAAAGTGTGAAAGAGATAGCCTCTACCAGGCTTCGCGGATCGCGGATAAAAATAGTGATCCGTGGGTCGCCTATTGTCCCTCTCTCCATTGCCGACTCCCTTAAAGCATACTATTCACTCTACATCGATGTCGGTTAGACATCCAGGTAATAAGATTGCAATCCAGGTAAAAAGTTACACAAGCAACTGGATTAGATTTTGAAACAGACGTTTCAGACGGCATCCACTACTATTCACTCTATTTGGCCAATTTCTACTACAATTTCCAGCGATCCGCGGAGCCTGGTAGAGGCTAGGAAAAAGAGAGAGAGAGAGACGGCAAAGAGAGATACAGCAAAGAAAACTGTCAGGCAGAGAAGACAGAGTGTGGACAGACGTATTTAGAGCAGGCTGAGGTGGCTGGGCTGCGGCACCCAGGGGTTGGTCTGCAGCTGCTGCAGCTGCTGCAGGTGCATCTCCTCCAGCTGTTCCACCTGCAGCCTTTCGGCCTCCAGCCGCTCAAGCTCCGCTTTAACCTCCTCAATACGCTCTTGCACAAGTAGCAACTTCACATACACACATGATAGAGACAGTGTGTAGGGGGGGGGGGCAAACAGAGAGAGACAGGAGAATAGTAGAGAAAGAAAAGGAGAGAAGCAGCAGAGAGGAGTAAAGAGACAGTGTGTGGGGGTTGACAGAAAGACGGGAGTGGTAGACAAAAAAAGGAGAGAAGCAGCAAAGAGGAGTAAGAAAATAAAGAACAAGAAGGAATGGACAATTTTAATCAAAGGGACAAGCCGACAACAAGAGTAGAGAACTGAACAGAAACACGCCAAAAATATGACAGAAAACAGACGATATCGAAGTTGTTTCCAAGACTAAAAGGAACTTTGAAAATAAGGCCACAACATGGCAAAACAAGAAATGAGGGGGTGTTGTGAGAATCTGGACTTGCACATGCCACACGAGGGGTGTGCAGGGTGCTTACCTCTTGTTCCTTCTCCAGAAGAATCTTGTCCTTCTCTTCACCCTGCCCCTCTCCTTTCACAGCACTGGCCGCCGCAACCGCCGCCGCCGCAGGGCCACTTCAGGGGGGAAACACAACAACAACACAACACCCCTTAACATGGTTCATAAACACAACAAATACACAACACCCTTTAACATAGCTAACTAACAAAACACAACAACCCTTAATGGTTTATTTACCCATTGCAACACACAACACTCCCAAATAAATACATGTATAACATACCCCATGCAGGTTGTTTCTAAGAACATAACTGAACCAGTAGATTCAACTTGTTTTTACTTCATTATAAACATTTTGACACAAATACTACCCCTTTATGGTAACCTTATTGCTTGTTTAAAACACCTCTAGCTCATACTGTACAAACCAAAATTCTCACACATTTAAAGTTGTGTTGTTTCGTTCAATTCCCCCAGACACGAAAGGCACCAAGTAATATGACTAAAACATATCAAAGATTCTCCAACAATAAAGTGCATCAATTACTAACTTCATTCAGCAAAAGGCAACAATTGCTTTTACATGTGTTCCAGGGTTGAGAAATGTTTCAGTTATATTGGAGGCTCTTTCGGCGTAACTCTTTAGACCCCCTTCATACTGAGCCTTACAAACAAGTTCAGGGCTAAATCGCCTGAGTTGCATACCTTCACACCAGGGGCCTAATTTCCAAATCCACATTGAAACCACCTCCTGGCAGTGGTTTCGGTGGTTTCAATGTGGATCAAGGGGTGGATCAATATGACTTGGAGCGTTCAGACTAGGCCACATTAATCCTGCTTAGGTGACTTCAGCCCTGAATCCGATTTACAAGGCTTAGAATGAACGGGGTCTAACCCTCAGTGTGTATCTTAAAACATCCAACATAGGAATATCCCCACCTTTGCCCAAGGGCAACCGCAGCTCTGGGTAGGGAAGGCAAAATCTCAAGGTAAGACCACATAGCAAAACAGGCATAACAAAACATAAGCAGCAAAGTCGTGTATGTGTGTGGAGGGCTGGTTGGTGGGGTCTTCAACTTGAGTTATTTCAGCCATCATTATTCAGTTGGAACACAAACTTGCATTTCTTGCTGCCTGCTTCTAAATTTAAAACTTTTAAAGGGGGTTTTGATTCATGTTCGTTTTGGAAAATGATGAGTAAAGGAGAGGCTTTCTTCTCAATTTTTCATCCTGACGACTGATGCCTTTAATTTGTAAACTCTGAACATTTTTGGAACGGTTTAGGCTTGGCAACTGCCCAGGCGTACTTGGTATACTTACGGGTGTATGGAGGATGATGGAAAAGTGATGGGATGTACACAGACAGGTTGCCATAGTAACCCCAGAGGAGCACCAGGAGGAGGAAGAGGAGGGACGGAGGGGTCAGGTGAGGTGAGCGGATCTCCCCATGAAACAGTTCACCATACAGGGAGGTGTGCAGAGTAACAGAAGAGGAGACAATGGTCACTACTAGTTATACTTGTGAAGCAGCTATATCTTCAACAGTGATTCACTATGTTTAAAGGTGTGCAAAAGACACAAGAAAGCAAAGACATGTTGCTAGAACTTTCAATAACAAACATAATCTTTAGCAGCAATAAAAGGATGGGGTGAAGAAGAAGAAATCATGTCTTTTAGAGGAAAGGAGTACAATGATAAACAATAAAACATGTGTATTGGACTTTTCTTCTAATTCTAACGAAATGGTCATGACATGATTACGATCTGGAGTTTTATCAGAATGAAGTGTTTCTAATCAAATTTCGCATGTAACAGACCAAATTTTTAAACAATTACACTGTTCCCTTACTGTCTAGCATAAAGGATAAATCAGTTTGTTATTTGTGCAATTGTCCTGGTTGGCTGAGTGAAGTCCTGGTCCAAGCAGGGTTATTGATGTTAAAGAGTGTGTGATAGCAATCCGTTGGCAGGTTTTTTATCATGATTAATCATTCATAACACAGTAATGAGAGTTATTGAAATCATAATCACCACATGAGAATGCAGACAGCTAAATCAACCAAATCATCCACATGTTAGATTAACAAACATGAAAATACATACATACATTCATAGCAGCTAGAAAATAATTGATGCATATAGGCAAAGACTATGCAAGCAACATGTTATAAGCAATACACTGCATGCAAATCATTGCAATTAATCAGCTCTATAACAACTTTTTTATCAACGCAGCCGATAAACCCATGATTATTAATGCTTCAATAAGCACTGCAGACTTCTAGGATCTACAAGCAATCTTCAACATCAGCCTTCCATTAACTAAAAAAGGAGTTTCTGTGTGTTTCTGTGTGTTTGGGTGTGAATGAAAAGTCTCTATGTGTAATGTCAAAAACAGACAAGTTGGTGGGTCAAGATTTTTATGAGGCCGAATCAAAGACACATTTCTTGTTTGATGTTCAACAGCACCCTTATCTGTTGAGGAATGAACTGCACTCTTTTGCACTGAGTTTTCAAGATTCAACTGTATGACTGATGTTGAAGATATGTTCTCAAAAACACAAGATGAGGCATACAAGGTCTGCAAAGGATACTGTCAAAAATTGCCATTCAAAGAATTTAACATGATTCCTCAGGAGACACGTCAATTCAATGCAACATGGATTTCGCTTACGGTTACATACCACATTGACATCATAAGTCACAGAGTGGCTTCAACTTCCACAACAGGCACCAAAGCAAATGACTGGAAATCCACCACGAAAAAAAAATTGATAGCTGCACGCCAAGAAATTAAGAATTTACAAAAGCAAGGCTTTGAGAAGAGAAGCTTTAGCTGCACAGCAGTCATGCAGCATGACTAAAATGTCTTATCAATGTTCCCAAAGGTAGTTATCTCAAGGAGGGAAAAGTGGTAGGCTCACAAGCACCCTCTATCAGATGAGTAGTGAACTGCAGCAGAGGATTTTTTTAGGGGGTTTGACTGATGAGACTACCTTGCAGTGTGAATTGAAACCGTTCTGGGACTTACGGCACCCACTGGTGGGTGGGTAAAAAACGCAGGCAGGCCTTTGCACATCTAGTATGACTCACCCTGGCGCCCGGCGCTTGTTGATGGCCAGCTTCTCTGACCTGTAGTTCTCGTAGTGCACGTCCTGGGTCACCTCCTGGAGGTCCTGCATGTGGGTACTACAGGGAAGAGTCTAGTCCATCAATGTGTTCACATGTACATGTAGTTATGGATTTGTGTGAGCAAAACATATTCTGTTTGTGTAAGTAAAGCCCATGGGCACTCTCATCTTGTTTCATAGTGTTTTAGAAATTTGTAAGCATTTTTCAGCCTTCTGTTTCTGTGAGCAAAACCTATTCTGTTTAGTCCTCTTGCCCATGGGCACTTCCTTCATCTTTTCTTGTGTTTTAAAGAACTTTTATTAATCATTTTCCAGCCCTCTGCTGAGAATTCCTATCACCTATGGAAATTTGGGCATTGGATGCAGTATTACTTGTGTATTGCCATAATATAATATAACAACAAAAAGGTTCAGAAGTCATGATAGGCACAGGTTATACACTTTTGCATGACGAATACATATGTATTGAAATGTTTATGTGTTCATTTTAGTTGAAGATTCATTTTAGCTGTAGTGTGTTCGGGGATGGTCCTTCCTCCCATGAGTGCCATACTCACATCAGCATGGTTCGCAGCTTGATGAAATCACAATGCTCAGGATTTTCCACTGAAAAAATAAGTTTGATACCGAAACATTTTACAACCGTCCAACAATAATTTCAACAAAAATGTCTATCTCGTAGTCACTCAATTCATACTCATGTAGGAAACCTTGAGAAGATGACTATAAGATGCCCACACCCTTTTAACCCAATCATTTACACACTCCAAATATATCACCTCCTTTTCAATTGAACAAAAACCTCCAGACTGCCCCTCTAATTTTACAATTTTGAATGGAATGGTTCATACAAGGACTTTCCCTACCTTCAACCACACCCCAGGGGTACAGCCGACCTCTGACCTTCTTCCCTTTAACCTCAATCATTTGGTTGGATCCGACCACAGCAAATGGCACAGCTGCCTGTATATGGGATAAAACATGCCTTCGTGTAACTCAACAGATTTTAAATGCAAACATAACCCCAACATCTATATCCACAGGAAGTGGAAATGTTTCTGTTTCTTCAGTTACTTCTATCAGACAATCAAATTTCTTCATAGTTGACAGAAAACAAAACAAACATTTAAAAAATTATGGTTACTGGTGGTAAATGTGCAGATGTTGGCACATTGGCACACCAAAACTGTGTGTGTTTTTTTGCACACTTTTGCCCGATTACCCAAAGAGGCTCAGTGGGCGTCACTCCACCGTCATGTAGGAATATTGTGCATAGTGCCTTTCCCGAGGACACAACGTCAGGGCATGGCGAGTATCAAACCCGGGACCTATTGGTTCTCAGCCGAACGTTCTAACCATTACACCACACTAACGCCACCAGAAAGAAAAACAACACAGCACCTTCAGCAGCCTACACTGCTCCTTGAAGTCTTCATCCTCGTCTGAGTCACAGTCTGGCATCTGGTAGATCTTGATGCCATGCTGAGCAATCTCCTCCAAAATCTACAGGGAGAAAAACATTGAAAATCAAAGAAAATCTCTTACCTACAAATTAGTTTATCTACAAGAATTTCATGCTTCTTTGTCCAGACTTTGTGTAAGCTTTCATAATACGTCAGATTAAATGTAGGCATGTTTTTAACTAACCTAATTAACTCATTCTAACACAAAATGTATAAAAACACAATAGCAGTATAAAAAGCCTCTGCCCATGAGATATCACCAAAAACTACTTAACATGAGGACAAAGTTGAGAGACAATTCATTTAAGTAAGTCATGAATATCAAGGATACAAGCTTACCCTTGCTTTGAGAGCCCGGACCTCCTTTGGCGTGAGAGTGTCGGCTTTGGCAATGACAGGAACGATGTTGACCTTGTGATGCAAGGCCTTCATGAACTCTACATCCAACGGCTTCAGTCTACAACAGGGGTACAGGAGACATAACATTTATTTTGTAAGATGGGATGTAAGAGGGTATTCTTCTCATACAAATGAGTGAATGGCCATGAGGATAGGAAAGTCTTAAAACATGAGAGGCAAACCAAATTGTCTAAGGCTAAGAGAGCCCCTAAACAGATTGTAATACTGAAGAATGTGTAGAAATGACCAAGGATCAATCACATAATATGGATACATAATATAGAGGACACACATGTATGCATGAAAATTTTGGTCCACCCATTCTGGAATAGACAATTCACATATCCAGAACTATACAAATATGCTGCAGTACTGACCCATGTCCATAGGGGGAGATGAAGTAGAAGCAGCAGTGTACTCTGTTGTCCACAATGTTCCGTCTGTTCAGCCCGCTCTCATCGTGGAAATACCTCTCAAACTGGTCGTCTATGTACGACAGGATAGGCTTGAAGCTGGAAACACACATGAGTATCATTGTGAGTGTGTGACTTAAAAACTAATCAAAGAAGCCCATGCATTTCCAAAAATGGCACTAGGGGGCCCAAACCTACAGCACTTACTCTCTATCCCAAGACCTATCTACTATTCAAAAAGCATGAGCATAGTATTATGTCCAGAACGTGAGATATTTAAAAAAAATGGAAGTTCTGCTGCAGTACTATAACAAGTACACATCAGGTGCCGTTGTGACTGTATGACTTCTCTCTCAAAGGGAAATGATTGAGACGAAGCATAGTCCTTGTTGGAGTGTGTGTGATTTCAAACATAGCGATAGTTACCTTGGAACAGTCTCAAGAATTTCTTCATCCTTGCATTCAAACTGCTAATGGTTCATTTCCACAAAACAGTTTTGTTCTACTTGTAATGTACATAATAAACTAGACAAAGACATTAAGGCTCTGAAGGCTGCCCAAAAAGACAAGTTACAATTGGGACCACCCCTAAGGCATTGCCAAAAACAGGCTTACAACATGAACATTTGTATGTACTTGATGGTCCAATGAGTGATGTGAATTCTAATCCTATCATTAAACCACAGATATACATCATCCATGTATAGAGAACACTGAGGAGCTTCTTATAATTTACTTTCTAGAAAATCACCACCTAACCAGCAGCTGAATAGCCTGGTGTCCAAATTGTGGAGAAAGACACTTGTCGGCTATCATACATGGATACCATGCTAGCAGCTGAATGCAGTCAGCAGAGTCTATTTACATGTTCCTGCCAGCTACTGTAATGGCAGTGACCTTGTGTCTGGACGACAACATGGGTCACAGTAAACAGCTTGACATACAATCCCTCACTAACAGAGGTCCTACATTAGTAGTCTACAGTTGACTCTCTGTCATTCTTCAATGAAAAAGAACCATATGGTACCACAAAAATGGCTTTTTGCTCTGTTATGGTTTGCTTACATGAACAAATGTACATTCTACTTCCATATACATGTAGTACATTTGTAGGAGTTTTTGTATGTTGGGTCAGAAAAAAATGATAGGGTAGACCTGCTGTGTTGAAGATATTTTGACTGTTTTGGCAAGTCATGTAAACAAACAGTTCTGTGCAGTGTAGGCTAATCCCCTACAACATCTGTAAGATTTGAGGTTGTAAAAATTGCTTTGGACAGAATCAGGTCACAAGGGGATTAGCCAGGGGCTTAGCCAGAAAAACAGCTTTTGCACAGAAGTGTACAAAATATTCATTCTAAAATATCTACACAGTCATAGTCATAGAGCCCAGCTTATAGAGCATAATAAGTATCTTTATCCCTGATATATGAGCTGAAGCACAGATATCTGAGCACGGAACAAACATTGGTCAATTAGTGAGCTAACACTTCCATCTGGCAAAATCACTCGACATCAAGCTAAACTATCTATGCTGTTAACTATTGACTGACTTTGGCATCAAACTTGTGCTTAAATGTGCAGCTGTGTCCAATAGAAAATAGTCTGATGCACTGGTGAAATGTATGCTTCAATGTTTATGCTTTTCAGGCCTCAAAATTCATTTTAAGAATAGGTAAGTAAGTAAACCTAATCCCAAAGTTACTCTTCAGAGCTTTATTCTGAAATTCTATTGCTAACTTTAAAAGTTTAAACAAGTAATACAACAACAGTTTTAGCATTTTTTTCTGACACTTAAATGTCATGAATATACTGTATACAAGGGTACTATGCTACGTTTGAATGTGAATCCTATAAATGTCTAGGTGCACCCGTACACCCACAATCACAAATTAGGTGCAAAGCTGCAATTTTCGGTGCACAAAAGTAAGTGCACATGCACCCAGTATTCGAGCCCTGCTTTTGATTGAGACTTAATTCTGTGCCTATTATACGAAGATGTGATCATGTGACCTACCAGTCCTTACTGTTGATGGCATCGCCGTATCCGGGCGTGTCCACCACCGTCAGCCTCAGTTTCACCCCCCTCTCCTCAATCTCTACCGTCGACGCGTCAATCTTCACCGTCTGTTCAATTTTCTCTGTGGACGGGTTGAATAGTTTACTTACACAGACACACAATGGGATTCTAGGACAAAATGTGTCTGCTTCATTTCAAGTACAGTAATATTGGTCTAGTCCAAGGCTGTATCCAGCTCTAAATTATTTTCTGGCCAACTCATTGTTTGGAAGCCCATGCTGTTAGTTTATTTTGTTAAATCTGTCATTTAAAACTTATGAAAATAACTTTTCATCAATTTCATGTTCAGATATTTTGAAAGGATGGGATAAAATTTTACAAATGTAGTTTCAGAATGAATCAGAGAGACTTTTGAAGATAAATGTACATTTTGAGAATCATACAGTTATTGATTGATTTTGTATTACATGTACATGTATATAATGTTCCACCTGATTGTCTAACATACATCGATTTATGTACATGTACATTCATAGAGACAATTTTGCACGTATCTTTCATTAAGAAATGGAGTTGATTGAAAAACGCTACTAGTATGTATTACTTAACCTACGTGGTATGCAGCTGCATGCAAATTACTCCAGAGGGCAATACGTCCTAGGGGCAAAACATCACCAGATAATAAGAATGGAGCAGGTCACAGGTGTCAAAATTGAGCCTTACCTGCAGCTCCGGGGATCTCTCTCTCTGGGTACAAGTCTGTCAGGAACAGGCTGTTTATCAGGGTAGACTTCCCTAGTCCTGACTCACCTAAAACACACACACACACACAAACCTTATCAGTATTGCATTATTGCAACAAAACATTTACAATTTTTCTAAAAGTGAATATTCAAGAGGACCAGGAAAACACCTTAATTGTACAAATGTAGTACACATAACTTCATCATCAAAATGAGTATGCTAAAGCTAGTTGTTTTTTAACAATGCTTGGAAGAGTCGGTGTGTGATGTCAAGTCTAAGCTTAGCAATGTATCTTTGACATACAGCTGAGTGAAATATCATGCCATGATGGTAAAGCTATCAACATTTGAGTCAGAGATGCATGAAACATTCAAATGGAATGGATAAACCATTCAGAGCCAAAGCTTGCACGTCAACATTTCCCCTTGACCTTTCAGCTTGCCAAAACACTGTTCCTGCACACACGATCTCCTAGCTATTTTAAACTGTTAAAAGAAACTGCTACGTTCTTGTTGACTATGTCCTCTACAAGGGGTATCTTAGTCTCAGTCCTTTACAGTTTGATTCCAGATGTGCTCCACAGTTTGGGCCATATGGTCACCATCTTGAAACAACCTACTTTACTTGTGATACAGTTCTAACAGGAATGTAAACAAACCCTGTCCCAACAAGCAACCTCCCTGAACTTTCTTAAGGCAGGGTAACATGGTTCTAACTGGTCTTGTCCTGTATCCTAAATCCTCTTGTATTCACAGGCTCTATTCCTTGCCAAAACAATGTGACAATCTATTTTCTCTACTGTGGCTAACCGCCAAGCACAGCTTTAGACTACAAGCTTGGCGACATGCCCATCTCAACTTACCAAACCGCTGAGTAAAAACAAGTGTAATCAAATGTCAACAGATGAACTAAGAACACAAGAATTTCAACTTCAAGTGAAATCATTCCAATTATATGAATCATACATGTACATCTACCATGTAAATGACTAACCAGTGAGTACAGTTGTATCACAATGCATTGCCAGTGTTGAAAAAGTTTTCAAAAATTCACTGGCCCAATAAGCTATAAGTACATGATCTTGTTCTCAGGTATAACCAGACTAAAAGAATTTGCTTTGCCTCTCTAAAATCAACATCACTTGTAAGTTACTAACTTGCTTTTGTAATTTTTTCTTTAACCTTCTCCCTGCTGCCTAACCCAATAAACAATAGAGAATTGGTACCAAAATGGCCACTTCAGTGTGCTTAAGTTTAGAAACCTACCAACGACCATCAGCGTGAACTCGAATCCCTTCTTGACGGACTTGCGATGCACCTGGTTGGGCAGGTTGGCGAAGCCCACATAGCCGGGTTGCTCCGGATTCACGAACTGCTTTGCGGTGCACATGGGGGAAAGGATCCGCACGGCAAGTCATTCATTGGAACATGGAGAGCATCCACAAACACGGAGAGCAAAAAAAGGAAGAACAAGGGAACAGGGAGCAACAATATGAAGAATAAGTTAGTTCCCAGGACAACCTGTCAGTTGAATTTTATCTTTTTCTTTTTTAAAAACTTTTCCATCCTTTACTCCCCTGCTTTTGTTACTATCACTGCACAACTTAATGCTCTTTTAACAAATGATGCTGCTGGAATCATTCTTGCTGAAATATTTCCCTCACAACTTCTCGTAATTATCTGCGTCAGAAAATAGGTGACAGAAATAGTATAACTCATCCAAAGAACAGCAAACCTTTCCCAAGTAGGGGATAAATGAAAAGACTAACAAAAATAGCATCTACTGCTACAGTGAAGAACACAAAACTGTGTTTTGAGAACAATAAGGGATCTACGGACACTGTACTGACTGACAGGCTGTCTACAGAAACAGTCTACAAGTATAACTAGTAACATTTACACTATTACTATTAGTACTAATCATAGAATACAAGACAGTGATCTAACTTCTAAGCAATGTCTAGCCTTGTTTAGCAGGTAATAGGCTTGGATACCCTAGCAAGACCTTACTGCCAGCAAGAAGGTGGCATTTTGCTAGGCTGACCAAACCTACACTTGAAAACCAAGGTTAGACAATGCAAAGCAGTACAGGAAAGCTGAAAGAGGGATATCTACAAGTGAAAGTTGATTGTCTTTTGATAAAAAGTTGTCTTTTCTAGACATAACAGCTTTGAAGATTCTAAGAGCAAAACGGTCTTCATTCATTACATTGAAGTTGAATCATGAAGACATTTGCTCCAATAGTTTTATTCAAAACAACCAAAGTAGCAACAACTTCTATCAAAGACTGTACAGTATCACTACTACACTACAGTACGAGACTACGAGTCTAAACTACATGTAGTAACATGAGCATGCAAATGGTTGTTGAATCAACATTAAACTGCTAGAAAAAAAACTGAAGAGAGGAAAGGAGAGGTGAATTGGATTGAGAAAAGCAGGGAGATGGTCAGAATTAGTGATGTGAACGACGCACCTAGAGGAAAACAGAGATGTAAATACAAAAACATGGGAACTTTAATTAAAGCACAAAATGGATGCTACCGGTTTTCTACACCTTATGTCCCGTAGCTTGAATGGTTTGGTTAATGCGGTGGTGGGTGAAATGGGTTTACCCGCATTATCAGGAAAAAGTTACCTTTGAACTAGCAATACGATCATCACTGAAAAACCCAGAGGTGCGTATGGCTTCCCGAGCCGACTGACGAAAAACAGAAGAGAAATGAAAAAGATTATTTATTGAATGCAGGGCTCGAAATACCAACTGCATACGCAGGTTAGAGCAGGTAAAACTGGAGTTGTGCATGACATCGTGTTTTTGACATTTACCTGCACTGGTTCATGTACTGTACATACAAATGTCGATTTTTGTCTGCTATAAATTATGATTGCAACTGTCCGTAAAATCACTGAAATGCCAAATTTACAGTTTCCAGTGTGATGTATATTTCCTACAATCTCTTCAAGTTCAATGCAATGAAAATAGAAGAAAGTGGATGTTGTTGGTAAAATCTGTCTCATATCGGCAATATTTTTGGTACGCAGAAAAGTATTTCGAGCTCTGTGCATGTGTAAGGTGCCCCATTCCGTGTGAAAGTGAAACTTTTCCTGTGTTGGACATGTTTTCAAGTGTGTTGAACAAACAAAAAAGGGATACTGGAAATTATCAATCAAGTTGCGATCAAAACAGAAGATACAGAAAAACAGTCAAGTTGACAGTGTCTTGTTTACATGCATAAATTTTCCACCAAAAAGTGTTAGCTCAGGAAGTTGTGAAAAATTACAAATGCTGCAGGTACGATTTTACGTTTTGTTGTTTACAACTACATAGCATAAAGTTTGGATACAGCAATTCCACAAAATGGGGCACCTGAAAGCTTGAAATGGAAAAAAAGGCTTCATGAACGAGACAGATCCAGTGGATACACTGCCGGACTGGTTGAGGCCTGGCCTATGTCTTCCTGCCCTTGCCCCCGACATGTTTGTGATAAAAAGGCGGTAGTTAAAACAGAGCCAGCGGGTTAGAAACGAATAAATTACCACATAGACACGAAAGGCCCAAGGCATACCGTATATTCCGGTTTCTTGTACGTTGCCTGCCATAGCTTAGACATTGTGTAAGGTTTGACACTCCAACGGCTGTGCTTCAAACATCGACAATGAGAAGGGCTCAGTTTTAGCTACCTCCTTTATCACATCATTCGGGGACCACTTGTGATGACATACGATTTTCGAGACACACCCTGAAAATCCCCCGCTCAAATTACTCTCTCGTCTGTGCGTGGTAAATAAAGGTTACGGCAAAGTGAGTACAGAGAATTTGAATCATCTAGGCCTGTAGAACGTATGTCTGAGGAAAAGACAGATGAAGACTCTTGATGACGGGCTTATAAACACACAGCAAGTCAAATTTAGGATCAAAGATAATTGGAATCGCCGCCGGAAGTTAGGAGGCGCGAACATTTTTCCAAATCATCTGCTCAAAGTTGGTCGAAAAACTCAGCAAGGGCCATTGAAAACTTACCTGTCTGTGGTCTGCCATCCGTATAAAATGGTGAAATACAAAATAAAGAAATCAATATACTCTGATAGGGGCTGGAAACCGCCTGGTTTGTGTAAAACTGTGAGCAAAAATCAACGAAAACTTTAGAACTTCAGTCCTGACCCGCCGCCATTTTGGTTTCCGTTGCTCGTCTGGGCATGCGCAATAATGTTGACCGTGAGTAACCCCACATAATGACCTTTGACACGACAAAATGGTGTCCATGAGGTAGTGACGTATTTTCTCTGACATTTTCAGCTTCGCCGTTGATTTAAGCGTTCTGTAAAGACACATTCTTCCCATGTGCTTCTGCGGTAGAATATTGAGTGAACGTAAATTCTTCTGACAACAATTTAGACGACCACCTAGCCATTTAGGTGCCGTATAGTTGACCAGAAAAATCGTGGGCGACCGGAGAATTTTTTTCAAGATGGCTGACCCGGAATTGTTGTTGGACCCAGCCATACGAATCTGGGTGTTCATCCCCATTGTCGTCATCACATTCCTCGTGGGCCTTATCAGACACAATGTCAGCCTTCTGTTGCAGTCAGACAAGAAAGTGGAGCTACAGCAGGTATGTGTTTAGTGATGTGAATCAGAATTTATGAAGAATTTAGATGACACTGCATAATTTTGGTAAAGGCAGTATAGTAAGGAGTGCTACAGTTAATTAGATAATATCATATATCTACCATTATAATCCACTAAATTATATCAATTTTCCTTCAGAAAGGGCGTTATGCCATTGAAGGGGAAACTTGAGGTTAAAGAACCCATCACACCATCACACTGCTATGTGTTCTGTAATGTTTGACGTGTGGGTCATGACGCCTGCAGTAGCTGCCAGTGTTCCACATGTATTGTACCGTCGCAATTGCAATAAAATCAATATAAAATCAAAGCGCACTTGTTGACAAGTGTAGTGCATTTCCGAATACAATTGCGGGTGTGGCAAGCCACATAACATTGTCAGCCAATAGAAAATAACATTATGCTTCACCTCACTAGATGATTCAAATGTAACTGCTTTACCTTCTGATTTTCCACAGGTTGCAGACAGCCAGGCTCTCATTAGAAGCCGGCTACTGAGGGAGCATGGGAAATATGTCCCACGTCAGTCCTTCCTTATGAGGAAACATTTCTTCAATGAAGAAGAGGTTTGTTAAACATTTTTAACTATCGTTTTAAACTGTCATATTAAAGGGTAAAGGCAAAGGTAGTCCCATACCAGCCTTTTTGAGGCCATAGGGGCAGCGGGTTGTTATCTGCTGTGACTAGGGCACTGTACTGGAAGGCGGAGCCCATCCCTCTCCTTTCGCTGCTTTCCTGCCCAACCCATTTTTACACCTGGGTGGTTTGAGGAATGTTGTGTTTTAAGTGCCTTTCCCAAGGGCACAGCATCAGTGGCATGTCAGGGGATTCAAACCCAGGGCCTCTGGGTTCTGGGCTAAGCACTCTTACCATAATGCTATGTAGCTATGATATTATTGACATTTAACAGCATAAGCCTCAAGTGTGAAACCTCTGCACGTAAAAGAACCCAACACGCTTATCCAGAAGAGTAGGGGTGACCCGGTGTGCTTGGTCCAAAAAGCGAGCCGTAGCAAAGCCGCATTGCACTACTTAAAGCGTCATCATCATATTGGGCTGTGTCATGCTTCACCTCAATTGATGATGACTGCTTTACCTTTTTTTAGAATCAGATCTAGAAATGACCTGACTTGTACATTTTTCCCTCAGAGTGGTTATTTCAAGAAGCAGAAGCGGAAACCAGTGATGAAGAACCCCATGACGGACCCCACCATGATGACTGACATGCTGAAGGGAAACCTGACCAGTGTTCTCCCCATGATTGTCATCGGTGGATGGATCAACTGGGCATTCTCTGGATTCCTCACTACAAAGGTACATGTTTTAACATTCAGCCTACTAAGGTAGCTGTTTGGTACCAAATTTGTATGCGTTAGGCAGCAGGGAGAAGGTTAAAGAGCTTGTAAGCTGCCTTCATTGGGTTGTAATGTACCTACCATTACCCTATGGTAACACAATTGTCCATTATGTCACCAGTATGAGATATGTTTGTCTGATGTGTATTTCGCCTTATACTGGACTGGTGCAGTGTGAACTTGTACATGTGTAAATGCTGAAAGTTCTCTACTGTATCTTGTATGACTATTCCACAGGATCCCTTCACAGTTTTTTTTTGCCCTCTCGCATTAGTTTTGGGGTCTCCAGAGGATGTCATCCATAAGATCAAGTCGGTGTGGCCTAAATAGAAGTAAAAAAAGTGGTTACAACTATCTCAAATTCCAGTCCTGACAACAAGAAATTTTACTCTCCTTTTCTTGATAACCTTAGCATAGTACATGTATGTACTGTCCTGCTATGATTTGAAAAAAAAAAATTGGATAATGTTTTCACCACTTTTTATCTATTCCACAGGTTCCCTTCCCCCTGACCCTGCGGTTCAAGCCTATGCTGCAGCGCGGCGTCGACCTCCCGTCGCTGGACGCCTCCTGGGTCAGCTCGGTCTCCTGGTACTTCCTGAACGTGTTCGGACTGCGGAGCTTCTACACCCTCATTCTGGGGGAGAACAACGCTGCGGACACGTCACGAGTCATGCAGGTAGTGTGAATCAACAGTATCACTTTTCAAGCAGTCCATGCAGATACACCACTGGAATATCTCAGTACATCAAACATCCAAACAGATACATTTAAGTAATAAAATTGATAATATTTTGGAACAATGCTGTGGTCACATTGCGAGTCATGCAGGTAGTGTGAATCAACAGTATCACTTCTTCTCAAGCAGTAGGAATGCAGTCCATGCAGATACATGCATGTGTGGTAGCCCCCTGCCATTCCTCACATACATAGTATAGTGGTCAAGTCAAGTATATGGTAGTGGCTCTTCTAAGGAAAGACACCACTGAAATATCTCAAAAGACAGACAATGAAATTGAAGACATCGTGGAAAATAATTTTGGTAGACATATTTACTGGTTTAACAGTTAAAGGTGTGATTTAATTATAAGAAATACTGTATCATGGATGCACGTATGCAAGGGCATATGGAAATGTGACCCTAGCATAACTAGAATACAAAGCTTTGGACCAGACTTAAAATTCCCATGTGCGGTGTCCCTACAGGAACAGATGTCTGGTGCTGCCATGGCGATGCCCCCTGACCCTAACAAGGCGTTTAAGGCGGAGTGGGAGGCCCTGGAGGTGACTGACCACCAGTGGGCCTTGGAGAACATCGAGGAAGAGCTCATCAGGGGATCCAACCTGCCACCAGAGGAGATCTTCGTCAAGGATAAATTTGCATAAATTATGTCCAGCCCAAGAGGACTTGATGCAGGCTATTAGCTAGCATGGCGTCAGGGTGTCCTCTGGATGCCCTACGCTTAGAAAACAAAGAAATTAGATGTCCGCCTTTTGCAGAGGAGACCCTGTTTCCCTACTAATTACATTCATATGTACATGTGTTCCCATAGAACCCATTGGGGAAGTCTGGCACCCCCACTTTTTTTAGGCACCCAGTTTATAAATCCTAGCTAAAAGCCTGACTTTATGTCCCTATCTCCTCCTTCATAGTGAAAATGATATCTAATTGTGTCCCTACATACTGTAGTAGTCTGTGGTTAGAACTTAGAAGAGAATGTTTAGCCCTTTTTGAACAAGTCAGCCATAAAAGACTCGTTTAGGCGAGGGAGAAAACTACATTACATTGTTTCACGCAACTTATGGCCAAAATGGAAGTTACAGAAAAGCAAGAGTGAATGTCAACAAACCGAGAATTCTTTTGTCTGGTATGCTCTGTTATTTGTTTTAATAAGTTAAATGGGGCTACCCACTTGTCTGAAGATGAATAAATAAATGAATAAATAAATAAATTTAAAGACTGTCCACTGTACAGTGAATGTGTATCTTCACATTCAGCCTGCTAAGGTAGCCATTGTGTTGGTTATGGGTTTAGACACCAGGGAGAAGGTTAAAGACTTGTGAAGACGTGGTACTTGTGTTCAGTTATTATCTTCATATATATTATGTACATGTATAAGGAAGAATGAATAAGGTTTGTAGTTGAGTGATACATGTTATAACTTGATATGTCTATGGTACAGTACAGACACACATAAAGTTATAGAAGTAAGATGAGAACAGTTTGTTGATATTCCCATGTCATTTATTGCACACTGTACCACAATACCAGTTTTATGGCAATAAAACACCAAGTTTACAAAGAAACTATCTCATTTTTACCATGAGTAATCCAGTAATAGGAATGTTGTTTGATGATTTGAAATATTCCAGGGCAATTTTTTTTAAATGAACAGAAGTTTTACAAAGAACAGGTTGAGCTGGGTAAGTCGACTTAACATGTCTCTTTGTGGTACATGTAAATTTAAAGACAACTTGTGTTTCACTCAATTACTGAATTAGTAAATTACTACACATACAGAATTACATTGCATGCTTGTTGAACATAAATAAAAGTGAAGGTTGAATATCTGAAATATGTGACAAGTCACCCTAGGGTAGTCCTCAGCTCTTCAAAGCATGCTCAACTTTTTCTGAGGAAACAACTATTTGCACCTGTGTGATAAAGCTCCAGCTAGAAGTATTCAGCTGGTATTGAAAACAGCACTGTGTCATGTATCTGCTGATGGCAATGTGTCCCCAAAGGCAGGACTCTACAGTTACAGCCTTATGTACTGTGTTAAATTGCAATCAGAAGCCTCTGTCTTATGGTCTAAAAAAGCAGTTGAACAGGGCGAAGCTTTTTCATTAGCTCATGGTCTACATATACTCAATCATGCAGGTTTGTCTCCTGCAATTTATATGTATAGATGACATCTAGATGATTACTATTCCATCATATGATAGCAAACTTCAAGTACCTTACAACGGCTTGTCACTTTCGGAATGGTAGAGGCAAAATGGCATGGTAGCTTTACAATAGCCCCCCTCCTAACCCCCACACCCCCGCCATTTGTATCTTTGCTTTACACTCCCGTGTTGCTTTTAAGTAGACACCGCTGCTTTTGCCGTTCCATGATCTCACGTTACCCCCAACTTCTTGGAACAGCCCTTCTATCCAACAACAGCCTTTTACAGCTTCAATTTTCTTGAGCAAACATTTTGCCACTATTGGTTTACCTCTGGGGAAGAGATTGGTTTGATAAATCGTTTTATGGCGGATGCATTTCCTCTCTTAGTGACGGAAGTCAAGAGGTTGAGGTAACGGGGCTTTGAATTTCGGTAAAAGTGATTTCTCTAGGGCATGCTAGAGTCTTAAATTTCGGGCAAACAATACCTCATAGACATAGAATCTACCATTGTAGACGCCATTACATTTATCACACAAATTGTGTAGATTGTGTAATATAGTATTTCAACCAAGTCTGAGTGTAGGCAAATATGTATGCATTCTGCGGAGTTAAAATTGGAGACTGCCAAGATTGAGGTAAATATGCAGATGGCAAAACAATCAAAATGACGTCCATGCTTTCTCACATCTAGAACCACGTCAATCATGCGCTCTAAAATGATTGGTCATGCCCCTATCTATAACATCCGATTACTGTACAAGGGCCACCTGTTAAGTATATTGCTTTAGCGTATTTCTCAGCGGACCCGACCAATGCCATCCGACTACTGGTGACTGATCGTATTCACTTTGAGGCCTGACAGGAAGAACTTAAGTCATTTGGATAAAAGCCATTACTGTCGACTGGTATTAGGCGCATGTCGTGAGGACTTTGCACGCGCTGCTAGGAGCTGTACAAGCTCTTTTGCCAGGATAGGAAGTTCGGAGGTAACTAACGTTATGGCCGGCCCAGGGACTATCGTTCTCAACACGTTCTTCAGTTGTATCAGCGCAGTTACCATCGCGGGAAACGTTCTAGCTATCGCTGTCTTCGCCAAAGACGGAAAACTCCGATGTACAGGCGATGTCTACATCCTCAACTTGGCCGTGGCAGACCTTATGGTAGGGGCGATCTCCATGCCTTTTACTATCGCGGAGAATATAGTAGGCTACTGGCCTTTGTCGCAGACGTTGTGCAAGGCGTGGCTCCTTGTGGACTTCACGGCCTGTTCGGAGTCGGTACTATCCATGGTGCTGATCAGCTTTGACAGGTACCTGCAGATCGTGAAGCCACACAAACATCGCGCAAAAACTTTCCGTATGAAGTTGGTTTTGATCGCTTGTACCTGGATTCTTGCCTTTCTGATGTACGGTCCCGCCATCATACTGTGGGACGTTCTGGCCGGAGTTAGCCCGATCAAGATGAATCGCTGCGAGGCCGACTTTCCCCTGCGAAGTGCCGCGTACACCTTCACCATGTCTTTCCTGGAATTTGTCGTCCCTCTCGCTTTGCTTTCGTTCCTGTACTCAAAAGTGTACTGCCATGCCATCCGCTGGTTCCGACGACGACCGAGTTCCACGGATAGCCAAGGCATCCCGACGGAGCTTTCCAAGATGTTTCACCGACGATTGGCCGTCAACTTGACCGTCCTTCTGTTGGTGTTCTTCGTCTGCTGGTGTCCCTACATGATCGGAACGATGATTCTGTCCCAATGTGTCTCGTGTATAGACTATTACTCCATGGGTTTTACGGCGCTGGATTGGTTATTGTGGGCCAACTCGGCTATAAACCCATTCCTGTACGCCTACTGCTCTCCGCGATTTAGGGAAGGCGTCTCCCGTCTGTTACCGACATGCTGTAGGACACAAACTGCCGGGCATATCTCACCACAGCCAGTGTGAAAAAATAAATTTTAAAAAAATTCTAAAGAAAAGGAAAACAATGCAACAGCCTTCTGAGTGTAGACCTGAAAGACAGGACTAGGGCAGTTGCGGTCAGAAAGAAAACTATGGGAGCTAGGGTGGCTCGCGATGAACCGGACAAGGTGAAGAAATTTGAAGAAGGACTGATTGCAGCTACAGGATGTTCAGACCACTGCAGCAGCAGAGCTCAATGGACTACTACTTGTGTGAAAATAAACATCCGAACCTTACAAAATAACGAACCTGAATTTTCATCATGGAAAGATTACTGGAGAAGGATATCAACTGAGGAGAGGAAACAAGGATGCTTCTTCGAGGGGAGAGCAAAGGAATAACAGATGAACCCAAATGAAGATTGGCGTGATTACTAGTACCGGTACAGAAGTAGACATCTTTGAGGAAAGAGTGTGAATGACAGAGCCATTACGCTTCTAACGTCATCAGAAGACTTGATTAAACAATTATGAGAGTGATATAATGCTTGATGTAAATAGAATAGAACAGTACAGTGTTCAGTTACGTTGACAAATGCAAATTTGGAAAGTCTGACATAGACGAACACTATCACTACGAAACGGACCAGTCTCTCCCCAGCTGTTGGCTGGGTTTCCTCGGCACTGCGAGCTTCTATCCCCGCCTCGAAAATTAAGCTAGCTTCGATGTTTTTACCTGCTGAAGCAGACAACAGCATTAATCTGCTAAAGGTCCTTCCATAAAGGGAATAGGAGCATGTTGGCCCTGGTACTGAAGAACTGGCTTACACGTAGGGCATGACAACATGTCTGGATCCCAGGTTACAAGAGAAGGTAGAGGTCCGTGCGTGCGACAGTGCCTAAGGTATGGATGAACTAATAACGTCCCATACTAACTCAGCTGGCATGCGGCGTAGTCCTGAAGGCTGGGTGCGTGTTAAAAAGAATACCGATTGAACCGTACCACATATACAAGTGATAAAATATGAAGCAAGTGATGAAATATGAAGCATGAAGGATGATAATGGTTGTGTTAAAATGTTAGTACAGATTTTCTTTAAGGTGAAAGGTTTATAGATATACATGTAATTTCAATTGTTCATTTTTGTCCTTTTTATTCTGTTAAGGTACGACTGAGGTGTGGCTGAGGAGTTTTGGGATGTTATTGAAAAACCCTTGATTAACCTTAATCACTCTTAATATTTTTCCAGGTAGTACCTTATAGCAAGATGATAATTTATGCTAATTGGTATGACGTCATGATGAAACTTATTTTCTTTAATTCTTTCATATTTTGAGTACATATTTTGTCAAACTCAACGACTGATCCTTTCTTATTCTCTCTTATTCCTTTTATTTCTATCAAATATGTAGGTCATACACCACTAGTAAAATAAACAATTATGAAATTATAGTATCCATTTGAAAATAATCTCTTGAAGAAGGGTTAGGTGTAACTTTATATTGTGAAATACATATTTAGTTTTAAAATTGTCTGTGCCATTTTACTGTAGTGGGGAGCAAGGACTTACCACTATCACACTATAATAACTTGTAATACCTAAAGAAACATGCATTCTGATATGTGTGGCTCATGATTAAATGCATTCATTTTGTTTGCTCATTCAAAAGCTTTCAACATAGATATGTTGATTAAAAAATTGCAAGGAATCACATATCAGAGTAATACTAGTAATTCATTCACTGTAGATACATGTACAACTCTCGTAAGGCACTTTGTTATTTGTTAGGCCATGTTGATTTGATTATACAGATGACATCTGCGCGCGCATCAATTTTTGTCCATTTCCAAAAGAAGAAAAAGTTTTCTATCATACTGTAAATTGTGCACAGCAGCTACAAAATTAGCAAATACATGCTGTAAATTGTGAAAAGATATTTCGGAAAACTATTCTAATGTCTAAAATGCCAAAATAAAAATAAAAAGACGTGAAAGACCAAAAATGAAGAATCCATTATTTGGTATACCTTTCTCTGTGTCTTTAGTCATTTGTTCAATCTTCCTGACCATGTAGATTTCATATGAAGGCAACTTTTTGTTGTTGAAAACTTTCTTTTCATTTGCGTGTTTGCATCAGTTTTAGGGTTCCCAGAGGATGTCAACCATATCATCAAATCAACATGGCTTTACCTGTGACTGATATATATTAGTCAAATGGTGAAATCAACATCCGTACTTATAAAAAAGTGATAACATTGTACATCATAATACTTGGTCAAATTATCATTAGAAATATAATTCCTGACTATATCACAAATCCAGGCACCTACATACAGGGTACATGTACATGTACATTGTATGTGAAATATGGATATCATTGTTTCTGATTGCCAGAGCATTTCACTTTTTAAAAAAATTCCTTCCTCTTCTTCATTTTGCACAAGCCACAAAAGTCAAATGATCATAGCTGATGCTAAAGGAATATGTTGAAAGTTTGCAGACACTTGTGATAGCCTGGGTACCATCTGCCAAAGTTAGCCAATGCGTTTACACAATCTCTCCCTCTCTGGGGTTAATGATCCCTCTCCCAAGTAACAGTCGGGTCGGCCGCTAGGAGCACAATTTAGTCAGGCTACCTCTGTAGTTATCACTGCTCAAATACTTTCCTTGTTCACCATAGAGTTACCGCTGGCTCAATCTTATCTTTCATTTGTGGTGAGCAAGGGAAAAGATTGAGCTAGTGCTATCTACGGTCGGAGGATGGTACCCAGGCTACATTTGTGAAGCATGTCCTGCTGATGGTAGCCATCTTCAGTGTGTCTATTTCCTGATGGAAGCAAGGATGGTCTGCCAGAGCAGCGCCACCATGCTCACAAACAGGACACGGTACTGCAGGGGGAAAAGCAAAGAGTCAGACAGTCGTGTTGTGTGTTAGTAAGACATGTTCTAATGGAAAATAAACTTAAGTGATGTTGATGTGTGACACAGATGTGGTTATTCTTTAGCACACTGAAGTAGCCGTTTGGCATCCAATTCCTTATTGGTTACAGAGTTAGGCAGCAGGGAGAAGTTTTACCGTAATTACAGTTTAGAACCTTGATAATGAGACGACAGTGCTTTGTTATATTATCACTGGATACGTTCACTGCATCACACATGAAATTAAAAGTGGTTTACTCAACATCCAAAAATTCAAAGGCAGGTGCAATTAGACAGGCAATTGCTAACACCAAGATAATCTATCAACAGAGGAGTGAAAAGAGAAGCATCCTCACCTGTACAGGTACGTAGTTGATGTTGATGAACATGAAGACTGTCCAAACCTTCCAGTTCATCTTCAGTGTGGTCCAGTAGACTTCTTTTATCTTCATCTTGAACACAGCAAGGCTCTCCCCCTGCAAGTGAAAAAAACATATTGCTGCTGTTCTTGGTGCAATGACCTCTCTAGAACCTTGCAAGGCACTTAGACTGTGAAATAAAATAAAATAGAAAATGATACCAAGGAAAGAAAAAGTTTATAGAACAAAAGGCTTGAGTGACTACAGGAGCTCTCTAACTTTAGTCCAAGGATATGTAACTAAATGTTGAATACACATGTTTGAAAATTACAGCAATACACCTGAATAAACCAAACATGCATTTAAACAACCCATTTTTATGCATTTGTCCCTGTTCACTTGATAAAAAAACTTACTATTTTCCAGATAGCTTTACACGGTAACATTTTTTTTGCTGCAGGCATGATTCCCAGACATGAAGCTGTGATAGTTTACCTCCAAGGCATTCATGACAAGGAAGAAGACAAATATCAGAGGAGGTGCAAACAGTATCCTATCCGCTAGGAGGCGCTTCAGGGAGGCATACTCCTTGTCTGGTGGAATGGTCCTCTCCAGCCATCGGTGGAAGAAGTGGGCACAGGGTGCTGTCACAAAGGTCCTGTCAGAGGGTGGCGGAGAAATGTGTCATTTCATTTATTTTTGCAGGGACTTGGGGGAAGAAGTGGGAAAGGAAGAGTTTCATGGTCTGTGTTTTAAGTTTGCGGTTGAAAGAATTCTGTACACGTAGTACTGTAGTTAAATATATTAGAAACGCATATTTGCTATGTCATGAATTTGCAGTAGAGTAACTACATTTCTAAGATTTACAGTATACTTTCGGAACTTTGCCCTCTGTGTACTAATAGTGAAAAAAAGTTATTACACATCAAAGCTAGTCTTTGGCACTTTGGATGCCATTCAAAACTCTGAACATAAGTTATCCTGCAGGATTATCCATGGCTTTGTCTTTGTCACTGTTTATGGGTAGATGTCTATTGTTCTCCATACTGAAATGAAATAAAAATGATGCAATGATTTTGCCAAATGTCTAATACTCACAGAAATTTAAATGACACTTAAAGAGTCAATGTTTAACTTGTATCATTTTTTAAGCTTAAGTACATGATGAATTGCAAATGTCGCACTGAACAATAGCTCTGTTGGACCAACCTTGCAGAAGTGGACTAGATGCACTTACCCCACAGCTGAATACCTGAGCACACCCAGCCATTCTATGGGGGCTGGCTTCCCAGCACGATAGCTGACAATCTTCTGGGACAAGATGTTCCCAAGTGCTGACACCAACCCACTGAAACAATAAGTTTAACATTATTTCATAAATAGGTTTGTAGTTCAATAATTACAAAATTGTTCTTATAATATTTCACAACCAAAATTTGAACTGGTGTCGACATTTCGAAAGCCTGTTTGCTGTCTTCCTTAGGTTCATTATGCCCTGAGATCATTATTAAGACAGCTGAGACAGGCCAAAATGTCAGCACCAGTTCAAATTTTGGTCGAGAAGTAAGAACGTTGTAATGTTTAACAGTAATGAGCCAAGAGCCTGTCAACATGAAGACTACATAAAAGATTATGCTTTATGTAGTCTTCATTTTGACATTATATTAACACACTTTCACACAAAAATACACACACACACACTCACACACATGCACACACACACACACACACACACACACACACACACACACACACACACACACACACACACACACAGGATCATGCAGGACAACTGAGCACTTTACCAACTCAGCCCAACACCCTGGTCAACCCAGTCAGCTTTAGGGTTAGGGTTAGCATTAGGGTAAGGGTGTGGGGCCAAGTTGGTAAAGTAAAGGTTAAGGGCCGAAGCATCTGACATCCCACATACACCACCTCCACACACACTCACATTACTACACTCACATGCATGCAAACACACACAGGCACGCACATAAACACCAATCAAATACCGACCGACCAACCAACCAACCAATCAAGCAAGCAAGCAAGCAACCGACCAACCATGTACCAGCCAACCAATTGACACGATAAACCAACCAACCAACAAACTAACTAAACAACGAAGCAACCACAATGATATTGATAACATACTGTAATCTCCCGAGCAACTGTTGGTTGAAATAATCTCATTTGTGGTCCAAGCTTATAAACAATCTGCATGTGGTCATGCAAGGATTTTCTTAACCTCCTTGGGTCAAGGAATTGATTTTTTGCTAACTTTTACATATGGAACCCTCCCCATGTTGACGCCCCGCCCACAAATACCTCGTTATCGCCTTCGTGATGATAGGCTTTCTCCTCAACAGCAGTATATACTGTTTAAAAGCCCTCTGCACCACATTCTTGTCGTCTTTACTCTTTTCCATCTTCGAAAAGAGTGGTTCTACGTCTGGACGTTCGCTTCAGCCCACAGACATACGCAACTTTGTAAGTGAACTTTGTCCAGAAAGGAGGGACAAAGGTCACTGACCGTAAGAACAACAACAATCTTCGGGATCAGGTTCGCTGCACTTTTCGGGTTCCGTCGGCTACCGGAAAATACCGAGTGCTTGCGAAGGTGTTAGTGGCTTCCTTTCAATAAGATATTCTGCATTTGTCATGATGATGCAGTTATACCGTACTATCTAAATCAGAAAACCATGATAGATAGTTCAATCTCTTTTTCTCTCGGATTAGGATTTAGCTACAAGGACTTTTCTGAATATGGTGATTACCTGGACTAGACTATTTTATTCTTGGGTGAATAGAGCATTATAAGGTCTAAGATAATACCTTGATAAAAGAAAATCATGATTAAAAATCAATAAATTAAACAATTTATATAGAATTTCAATTTCAAATACTTTAGTAATAATGGCTATTCATTATGGTGAATGATTGATAATTCTATGTTTATTTATGGCTTATCCCTCTTTACAGTCGGTAATGGTCTAGTCCATCGAAAAGTCCGCCATTTTGTCTACTGAACAAAGTGGGGTGGGAGGCGGTCGTGGTTCCTGCCTTTCTTTCTGAAGGAAAGTTTCACCCCGTTCAACTTGTTTTATCCACACAAAACTGCCAAAATCTCCTCTGCTACGTTGAGACGATTTTCTGTGACCAAAGATGTTGTCGGCGTCGAGGAATTTAGGATGTTTGGCGGTCCTTTTTCACGGTGAGTACTTCGGACGTGCTGCCTTTTGCAGCCTGCAGATCAGTAGCTTGCTTGGGGGGAGGAACCCCATACCAGGATAGCTAGCGGGGTGTTTGCAATGCATCTGTTTGTTCAGTTTGCTCACTGGGCGTTCCTCATGCCAGAACCTTTACTTCATAAAGAATGTATGTGAATTCTAGCAGTTTTAGAAGCACATGTTGATAATATGAGTTTTGGGTTCACTGGCTTTGTCGCCACGGCTAGCTTTGTTCCTTTGATGAGGGTCTGCATGGGGGGGTCCTGGCAACGCTTAACGGTAAATTCAGGCCAGCCGATAACGCTTAACGGTAAATTCAGGCCGGCCGATAACGCTTAACGGTAAATTCAGCATTTTTAGAACATGAGATACCCCTGAAGACGACGTTTTTTTGCCACTAGTCGTCCATATCTTGTGGCAAGAGACCTATTACGCTATGCCATTCTCGCACGCCTGCTCCGAACCCTTTAAATTCGGCGGCGACAGGAAATTTCATGATCACGATGACGAGCGCCGAAGGCGCGACGAAAATTTTGAAATCTTGACCCTCTGAAACGCTATTTCCTGCATTCTGGGGGGGGGGGATTTTGCTGAAGAGTAAGCTAAGTTTTATGACATCTCTATTTGAAAAAAAAAAATACCAAAGAGTTTCAGGTTGATTTTTGAGGGGCGTCACGCCCTCCAGACCTCGCCGGAGCTGCGACATGCTCCCGGGGAAAATTCTTGACACCCTGAAATGCTATTTCTTGCATTTCGATGGGCAAATATTACTGGTAATGTAAGTTAAGTTTAATGATATCTCTGTTTGTGAAAAAATACAGAAGAGTTTCAGCTTGAGTTTTGGGGGTCGACGCCCCCCTGACAATATTTTTCGACGGAGGCCTGGCATGCACCCGGGGAACATTTTAAGATCTTGAACCGCGAAACGCTTCATTTCCTGAAGTTTGAGGAGAAAACTTTGCTAGTAGAGTGAAAAATAGAAGTGTTTCAGCTTGAACTTTGGGGGGGGCGCGCCCTACTGACATATTTCCGCCGGAGCCGTGTGCTCCCTGGTGGAGAAAATTTTGTAATCTTGACCCACTGAAATGCTTTTTCCTGCGAGGAATTACTCAATAACGATTAACGTTAAATTCAGGATGACAAATAACGCTTAACGAGGAATTAAAACGACCGTTGACGCTTCACGAGTAATATACCGATAACGCTTAACGGTAAATTCAGGGCGGTCGGTAACGATTAACGGTGAATTAAAATCGCTCGTAACGCTTCACGAAAAAGGGCTACACCAGTCGTTTGAAAAATAGGTCAGATCGTTTGCTTGCTAGTCAACAGATCCTATGCTTTGTCCTGGTACCACATGTGGTGAGGCAAACAAGTACGGAGTGTAGAATATTTCACTGAAAAACTCGGGATGAGTTGATCTTATTTTGGAAGGACAAGCCAAGAAGACTTGGTTAGAAGTACATGTATATGTAAGTTGTGAATTGTAGCGCATACATATTCAGTGTTGGAACAAATCATGGGCATGTGATAGAATAATTTCTACACTTTTGTAAGTTGCTGAATAATTTTTTAGATAGTTTGTGTTTGTATTGATTACACTATACACAAAGTTTTACATGTTGAATATATTGTAGTAGGTCTATACCATATGATCATAAAACATGATCCCATGTGTATTTGTAGAATCTATATAGCACAACATATAAAAATTGTTAGAAACTCAAAGCTTTCCGAGCATCGATAGAAGATTTGTATACAATTGGATCCATTATGCATGTCTTTTGACAGCTTAGAAGCAGGACAGTGGTAATTATCACCAAATCTTGACCCATTAGTTTGGCACCGGGGGTGTGATCAACATTGGAAAAACAATAGCTCTTGTGTATCGTCACATCTGTGGGAGAGATAGAAAAAAGTTGAATGAGTTTCAACAGGGGACACAAATAATAGGATGTAATGAAATTGTTTGTAAAAGTTAACCCTACCTGTACTCCCTGTTTTTGAACCATGGTCACATTTCTATCTATGTACTGTCTTCCCTTTAAGTTTGCTGATGGTATTATTAAACATAACTTCTGCTATTCACTGCATATATATTTGTTCACACATTGCCCATTGTTAAAAACAGTAGAAGTCCAGGTCCCTGTATTTATAGTCATGCATATTAGGTTTTGTTTGCTAAGCCACTCCCAATGCAAATACAGTATGTTTGGTTATTGTAATGGCATATTTCTGATGTGCTGATATCAATGAAAAAGCAACTTCTATTAAAACAAAAACTTACTTAAAAGACTGAACGAATGTCAGTCAAGATTTGTGTAAAAGGCATTGATCATTTGATTCATTTATACTTGCAGTCTGTGACTGATGTTATGAATATACAGGCTCGAATATGATGTGTTTCCATTTATGGAATTTTTTGTATTTTTCAGGTGTTGCAATTATAATGGCAGCCCCACAAGACGCAGGTGAGAACAGTCTGTTATCTCTTTTTAGTATTTATGTTAACGGCCAGCGGCCCAACTATTATTAGCTACAGGTAGTAACGGTCTTTTTGTTGCTGTGGACTATTAGTAATTTTGATACATGTTTTGGTTGTTTTAGGGACCCATAGGCCATGGTTAAATAATTTTTGGGTGTATTTCTCGCAGAAAAGCTAATGTGTTGTTGTACAGGAGTCTGGAGATGTTTTGTGATATAAATTACTTGTAGAGACATGTTGTAGAATGTCAACCAGCTTATCTAGACCCAGAAAAAACAATGTCTAGGAGTAGGAGATTAAACTGGCCATCACAGTGTTTCATCTGGTGTCTCATGAGCAAAATTAGACCAATTAATGTCTTTGCAAGGTCTCTCCTACTTAGGAATAAACAAACAGTCCGTGAAAACAACCGGCTTTGAGCTGTTTACCCAAGATGTCTATCCCACTGCCAGACTAGATGTTTGTAAGGGAGAGAGACAAAAGATTTGTCACGGCCCCCCAGAATGTACTGTGCACTAAGCACGTAAAGCCGGAGCGGCGCCTCAGCCAATCAGAAAGTGCGGGGACTCTGTTGTGAAAACCCTCGCCGATCCTATTCACTTATTTATGCTTGAAACCTGAAACAGCATGACTAAGCACTTTATTCAGGAAGGTGTTTACCCACATCTTAACCAGGGTTGAGACAGCGTTCTTCTTTACTAAGTACCCATTGTGGTAAACCAGGTGAAAATTCCTTGAGCAATTCTGAATAAAGACATTTAGAGGCTGTTGTTTTCCATCTTCCTTGATGGGTCTTAAGTCCGGAAAACATGGATACTGAGAAAGATGGAAAAAACCTTTTATGCTTCCTGACAATGGTACAGGGATGCAAATGCATGTTGAGTTTGTTTTGGTAATCGGTGTCAGCGTATGCCCCCCACAGTTTTCGCTCTAAGATTTGTTCAGGGTCTGAAATCGTGTCAGCAGCAGTCCTGGCTTTGTGTGTTATCCCTGTTGAGCCCCTGAGTTGCATTTGTATGTAGAGTTTATCTAGTGGTGGGTAACACCGTATCGTGTTACCTTTGTAGGGCAGGGAAGGTCATGGTAAAGCAAAGACTGGAAGGAGTGTTTGGTCTCCTAATCAAGCACACAGGGCTAATAAGAAACAGTGCAGAAAATTAGTTCCAAAGACACACAAAGGCTGCTCTTCAGATTTTTTTTGGTGCTCAAGTCTTATAAGTCCTTTACACAGTACAAAGGATCAGTACACCAGATGTGTTTTTCACACCTACGGCTTCGAAAGGATAGATTAGAAATCAAAAGCAGGCTACCAAGCAAATGTTGCCTTTTTTCTGTTTTATTTTAGATCTGACATTGATTGACAAGGGCTTCACCAGAATACATGCAATTTTTTTACCTTGGAAATAGTTTAGCAATTTGGTCTGAACCATAAAAGTTGAACTTTAAGTTGAAGACTGAAGGATGACAAAACTATTTGTAACCAGTATTTAATACTATTTTCACAACAGTCACTAGATGTTGTTGGTATCTGTAATACTGACCGAAAACACTGTTGGTTTGAGTGTCTTTACCTTTATTTACTGCTTACATCATCAAACCTTGGTGTCAAACAAAATTATATTCTTAAAGATGTACAAGAAACTGCACATTTGTGTCAGCTGTAGTCTGTACTGACCTATTACAGTGCAGAAAGTTGAGCGTAATGATTCAGGTACCAGCACTTAAAATTAGCAGTGCAATTTTGATCTGAAGAGACCACTTGTCATGCGTTTCAGGTGGTTTGGATTTCCCTGACTTGTTATTCAGCTCTCAGTGCCATTTCACTAGCAGAACAGGATATGAAAGAAAATCCTGTTGCATGAGGGGCCATTTCAAAGTTTCTGTATTTCCCTTGTAGAAATCATCTATCTGCTTTAAATGAGAACTCAGTCTCTTGATTTGGAATTTTTGACCATGACAATCTTTTATTCTTTTCCATAATTGTCATCAGTGTCAATTCCTTTTTTCTGCATACTTGCACTGGTTGTGACATTTAAAGTCATAATCAAATCTGCACCCGACATACAAATAGTATTTTACGGTGACTCTTTTTATGTACCTTTTCTCTTCTTTTTCATTCTTGTCAAAAAACATTTTTAATCCAGTCCAAAACAATGTTTGGAAGATAGTCTTGGTACCATTTTAACTTTGTAACTTCTGTAGAACACAGTGCTTCATCAAGCAACATTGTAGAAATTTGGGACTTCCCATACACAACGAAAGTGTCACATACCGATTGAAATGTAGGGGCAGGGCTCGAAATTCAGTTTTGGGAATAGGTGCACTGGTGCACCCAACCTAAAAAATTGGGTGCACCAAAAAATTTTTGGGTGCACCACATTAAATAAAGTAGAATGTAACTATTAGTTTTGAATCTTTCAAAATCCAAATTAACTCAAATTCTAACATCAACATCTTAAACAAGTACTACAACAAAGATTTTATTATTTTCTTGCACTTAGATGTCAAGAATATGCTGTCTACTAGTGTGCAGTGATACCTTTATACATTAAACCGTACAAAAATATTTGGGTGCACCAGTGCACCCACAGTAAAAAAATTAGGTGCACAGCTCCAAAATTGGGTGCACTGGGTGCACATGCACCCAGTATTTCGAGCCCTGAGGGGAATCAACTGGCAGTCACTGCACGAGTAGGGAACCTTCTGCAACTTGTTGGGCACCATGTCTATTGCACAGGTTATCAAACACTGTGATATACATGTACAATAACTGTTGTATGTACATGTATATGGTCCTGAGGCTCTTACACAAGACAAGAAATATTAATGTTTTTGATGTTTATTTTTAGATGGGAGTGAAGCAAATAGAGCCCAGCACGCAGCGACCCCAGCTCATCCTGACACTGAGAACTTGGGTCACGTTCGTCCCCACGTCATGTCCTGGGACAAAGCTCCCTTAGACCTCGGCCAGCCAGGGTTTGGCAAGGAGGAAGCCACCGCCAGTTTATTGCATGGAGATTCTCCCAGTAAGTACAGCACTGCAGTGTCACTCTTTTGAGCTTAGCAATATTGTTTTTGGCCAACTGTCCAAACAGATAGATAGTTCATCAACTTCAATAAATTCTTTCAGTTTGATAATTAAAACATACAAGTCCTATATTGTTTTGATAGCAAACTTGGTAGAGGAAATTCCATGCTTGTTGTATTATACAGAATTTATCATTTATCAATTGCACTATTTTCTGTTTGTTTGATTTCGACCAAAGTACTGTATTGATATCTAGCATACTCTATGTTGTTTCCCAAGACACCTGTCCCGAAGGCTGGTACTTCCACGCTCGAGTTGGCAGCTGTTACAAGGCCTTCCAAACCAAGACGACCTACAGCCAAGCCCAGGAGACCTGCCAGCGCTTGGGCAGTTACCTAGCAACCATCTCCAGCGACAACGAGCTGAGGTTCATCATCGAGCACAAGTGGGAGGACCTGCTGGTCCAGTCGCTGATCTTGGACGGGATCTATCAGAAGTTCTGGATGGGCTATCACTACGTCACACAGAACAACGTGTCCTTCTGGAGGGTCACCAACAACCAAGCAGGTCAGTTAGGGCACTGTGGTGCTGTCATGAAATCATGTATGATGTAATTTTGCATAATTGTGGTCATTAATAAACTACATGTAAAAGAAGGATCGGTGTCTTAGGCCACACCAATTTACTTCCTTGGTTCTCTTGAACATTCCAAGGTGAAAGTACAACAAGCGGACATCATTAAAGCAGAGGGCAGGGAGGAAAACTTTAATGTAACATTATTCACTCAATAAAACTTAGTGTATAAAACTGGTCATCAGACTTGGTTTTCATTAGTTTTTTCCAGTTGAGCATATTTTTTTCAAATCCGAGAACGAACAAATTAAATTGATGTGGCTTTGAGAGTATGTTGAAATACTGAACTTGTGCACATGCTGTGTTTGCCCTGTCATTTTGTTTAACATCTTGTAGTTTTACAAACTAACATCTTCATGTTTCTTCCTATTTCTCAGAGGCCAACAGTGACTTCAACTTCATCCAGAGCTTCAACCCTGTGCTGATGTCCACCCAACACGGGGACATGCTGTGTGGACAGCTGCAGTACCTCAGGAACGAGCTGTTTGGGGACCCCCTCCTGTGGAGCTGGTACGCCATCAACTGTGAAAACAAGTCAGCGTTTCTGTGCAAGAAAGGTAGGTTTGGCTCAAAGAAAGTCTCTTTACTGCTGATAGTATTGATGGTCAGTAATCTTTCACTCTCTAATTTGCCAGTGTACCTCTCCTGTATCCAAGTTGTAGTAAGTATTACGCTTTCAACTGAAGTGTAAGAATGTTACTTAGATCTATCTATTCTGGTTAACTTTTATAGATATATATTCTGCAATTCAGTGCTTACTCTTAGTAGAGATCAAATATTTGTTTTGTCTGAGATGGTTTGTAAGAATTGAAACATAATAACTTCTTAAATGTTAAGTTACAGGGAAACTATTTAGTTTTGTAAGCAAATAAACAGAATGTGTGAACACAAGCAATAGAGAATAGCTAGAATGAAATATGAAATGCTTATGTGAGTTTTTTTGTTACCATGTGATCTTACAGATCTTGCCAAGATGAAGTGCATCAATAGCAAGGGACAAAAAGTTGCAGATGGAATTGAAACTTGACTTGCATATTTCTAACATATAGAATCTAGATGTTTGGTTAAAAGGAAATTATTTGAATAGTCAGGATTGTATTGTACAGAATGTGTGAACATAACCAGTGCCTTAGAGATACCTAAAATGAAATTAGCATGGTTGAATAAGTTATTTGGCTTCTTACAGATCTTGCCAAGATGAAGTGCATCAATAGCAAGGGACAGAAGGTTGCAGATGGGCAGGTGTTCACGCCACAGGGCCATGACGCCTGCATGACGTGCACCTGTCACATGGGGGAGGCACAGATGTGCATCACGGCTCAGTGCGACCGGCCGCAGAAGTGCACCAGCTACCAGATGTCTCCCGACAAGTGCTGCGAGTTCACCTGTATGGACCCCAACGAGAACAACAACAGCAATAATTGTAAGGACATTGTGTTTAACATAGAGAATTATGTCTGGTGCATAAGACTTTCAAACGGCAACAGCCATTTTTCATTAGCTCAAATGGAATAATTTTCATTGTAATAATTTACAAGCATAACAGTCTTCTAGGATGTGATGAAGTTAGGACTATATCACTCTGTAGGTGTACATTGATTTCTTTTTCTCTGCTGTGAAGAAAAAGGTTAGATGTTCAGCTTTTTGTAGCATTATTGATGGGTTATCTGTATCAAATGATTATGTGATTTGGTTGATAAAAGAACATGTATACTACAAATATATTATATATAAAACAAAATATACTGAATCTACTGTAGCCCTGTTATTATCAAGGTAATGTTCTGTTTGAGTGATGTGTTTTTGTTGTTTTCAGACAATGGATCGAAACTGAGCATGACCCACGGGATGCGGCTGGTGGTGAGCTGTCTCTCGTCGTTCCTCATCCTGTCCCTGCTCCTCTTCATGGTGTACCGACTCCGCCAGCGCAGACTGGAGGCCATCTACGGAGCAAATCAATGTGAGTGTCAGGGTTCTCTATTCTCCAAGCTGATCGCTTGGTGGCAATGACAGTATCCAACTGGCAAAAGCAGTCCAACTACAATAAGGGAGCACACGCCAGTTTATTTGGGGTTTCAATTGGAGGCTGCGCACCCTCAAGTCTAGATACTGTCTCTTCCAGGGAATTATTCCGAAGTAAATCAACTGTGTATGGGGTGAAAGCCTATCACTTCTGCTACAAGACCAACTGAGTTTTGTTTCTTCAACCTTTCTAATTTTGGTAAATCAGAAGAAAAGAAAAAATTTTCACGTCAAAAATGATGGGCAAATTTTGGCATTTTTGCGTAGGATAGAACTCGTAGAAAAAAATTTGAGGTAGAAACGACTGACGTTGTCAAAAAGAGAAAAACCTAGCGTATGATTGAGATAAAGAAAATTCTAGTACTTGAATTTCTTCATCCACGGCGCGAGGCATGTCAACATCACCCTCAGAACGCAACAAAGGTCAACCTCAGGCCAAGGGACATTTCAGTAGCAACGCGGATGGATATCAAAACCCTTTCGTCACTTTTTTTTCGCGCACTACCCCGGTCGCGGAAGAACTGGGGTTTGCACCGATAATGATGCTTTTGCCAGTTGGATACTGTCATTGCCACCGATAGATCTGCTTGGAGATTAAGGGTTCTCAACAGAATGTTTTAACAGCATAGTGGTCATGTACAAGAAGCTAACTTTGTGTGGCACAAGAATTCAGAATACATGACCACAATAGGGGGTCTTGCATCTTCAGATCTTAAGATTCAAAATCCTCTGAGACACTCTTTCCTGCATATTGAGGGACAAATTTTGTGCAGTAAACTATCATACACAAGATGTAGGAAAATATCTTTATGGTCTACACATCCTGATGTAGATGGCTGAAATTCAAATGAAAAAGCAATCAATATGTGAAACTAGTATATAATCAAAGTAGAATGTTTTGGCAGGATTGGGAAATAGGATTTGATAGTACAAAAATGTAACATAGGGCAGAGTGTCATACGTTGTTTGGTTACAACAAGTTGACATATATTATTGTTATTTTCAGATGGCCGAAGGAACAGAGCATCTCGCCACGTACGCAGAACGAGAACCAACATCATCCCCGCCCACCTCTTCCGCCCTCCCCCTCTCTCACCATCCGCTGACCTGCATGTTACACTGCCTCCCTACGACGATCCACCCCCTCCCTACAGCGCTGTCAAGCCAGGTCCTCCCGTCACCCCCGGGGACAAACCCCCACCCCCCTATGACATGGCCATCATGTTCGAATCCACCTACGCAGGGCCACCTCCAAGGAACACGCCAGACAACCCCATGGGAGAGATCCAGAGCCCGCAGAGCGATAGCAGCCAGCAGGCCGACAGCGAGACCCAGCAGCTCGTCAGACAGCAGGAGCGCGAATCTCGGAGATCAGCCAGTCACCACGACACGGCGTCTCAGCGGTCCAGTCGGTGTAGCTCGCACAGAAACTCCGCAACCTCACAGACACCCGCGGGGGAAGACAGCGTGAGCAGAGCAACAAGATCGGCAAGTCGACGGTCTTCTCCAAGACACTCCTCGGCGAGTAACAGGAGTTCTCAAACAAGCAGTGAAGCTGCATTGCCAACAGACAGTACCACAGGATCCACATTTGTCTAAAGGCATCATCACAACCATCTATGTTCTCTGTTAGTGGACCAGATTGTTGATACCATGCCACCGTACCTGCTTCTTCAAGCTTTGTCCCTGTTACTTACTTTGCTGCTGGCTTGCCCTTACTACATTGTATTATGTGAGAAAACTGTCAAGTTGTAAGTCTTCATTTCCTCACTCTTATTTGCTAACTGTCCTTGTTTGATTTTTCTTTGTATGTGATGTGAGTCATCATGAACTATACCACTAATGTCATCGTTTAAGTTTTTGATCAACCAAGAAGCTCAGGAAATTTTGCAGCTATTGTTTTGGTAAGTTGCAAGCAATAAGGAACTGTTATTGACCACTCTGGGTTTGTAGAAAACCAACTCACTGCCACTAAACCAAACTGTAGTGTTGTTGTTGGTAATGTACAGTTGAAACAATGGATAACCCACCAAGCAAATATATTTACGAGTTATGTATCTTCATTATAGAAGAAGAAAATGTAACAATCACACATGTAAATATCTGCTATGCTATAGATGTAAATAAGGACTTGATTAGTTACACAGTATTTCTAGTTTGTGTACTTAATATTTTACTTCTTGTATTGTAATAGTTGTGTCAAACTTCATGTTAATTGATCTACAAATATTGTCAGCTACTGTAGGATTGTAAGATCTTATAAAACATTAGCTGCCTTGTAAATATTAATGGCAAATGATAATATTATATCATCAAAATATCAAGATAATGGTGGTAGATACAAATAAGGCTCAATCAGCCAGTACCACTAATACACAGAACAAGTGAGCAAGTACTTACTCTTTTTACTCAACCATAACCCAAGGTAACAGAAACAGTGTTATATGTTATGTTGAAGTAACAATAGGACTTCATATGGCTGACTTTGTGTGCTTGAATACGTTTGGCAATCGTTTGTGCATAAAAGCAAACTGTCATGACAAAATGTTTATGAGGTGATGTGAAAGCTGAACAGAATGTTGATTACATATATCGATGACATGTCGACAGTGTAATTCTTTTGCATCATCAGTAAGATGTGTGTATTAATACAATTTGTTGTCATTTTGAATCTGAAAGCAGTTGTCATATTACCAGTATTGTTAGTGTTACACAGTATACACTAACAGTACCTAATATTATAGTATACAGTCAACAGTGTTTCAATTGTACAAACTACTAGACAAAATAAGTTAAAACTTACAACAGCAATTTGTCCCTACAGAAAGTGTCTTTACATGTACACACCAGTATCTCTAAGAAAATCTTCAAACAAAGCATTGACATCTAGCTCTCATTCTGCAATGATTGCAATACCACATACAGTCACACATTCTTGTGTGCTTTCTCAAATCATTTGCTGGTTTGTGTACTTACATGAAAGAGGGATCAAGCTCTGATGTGTCAAAACTTTTTTGATTGCAAACCTTCCACACTTACAGTGTTACTGTTATTCATGGTATACTTACTTGCCACACAGCACACATCCAGAAAGTAAGGCTAATGCACCCATTGTAAATAATGTACAGATGCTCCATATTGTATGGAGGACAAAGTTGAAATAAACGTTAATACCACTTTGATTGTGTTGTGTCTGAATATTTGCCTCTCTTTTTATATCCTTGAAGAGTCTCATTGCTTGACAGCACCAAAAACTGATACGGTGTGAATGCAGGACTGAAAATGCATATTAAACTCGGAGAATTCTAAGTTTAAACTAGGCATGCATGGATCAATCATAAACAGTCTAAAGGCTATCTTAAACAGCAACATCAAATAAAATGTAAATCCCAGGATGGTAAGTGCATAGATCACAATTAGAAGTGACTAGAATTAGAATATGTAGCATACAAATCGGATGAAAATGAGCAGGTATGATAAAGTAACACGGTGATGCCCAAGGTGCTGAATTGCCATCAGGTGTTTTATTTCCCTGAGATTTTGATTTGATTTGAGATGTTCTCACGACTAGTAATGTTATCACTTTTCTACACTAACAGTACATTGAGTAATTTAGCCATTGCAATGAAGGAGAACGGAATTCTCATCAGTAGGGGAAATCGCTAGGGAATTGAGTGACGTCATACATCCAGCTGTGGAGCCTGTGGATTAGTCCATCCTTCAAGTTAGGGGTAAATCGTTAAACTGGTAACTCTAAAAAAAATAATATCATCCTTACCCGTCTCAAGTGCTTGTCTTTCAGCTGATGAACAATTATGAATTAAAGTGTGAAATTAAGTCTTGATACTTTGTGGGCGTTTTGCCAGGTTGTTAAAACAACGTTTGAGAAATTCTTCCCTTTTGTTCGAATGGTAGCGTTCAAAGGAGTCAATATGGCGGCGGGTGAATTGAACGAAGGAAAACCCTGGGGAAAAATGAAAATTGTGGGCGACTGCTGATAGTTGCTCATCTAGAGTGGAATCTTAGATGGGTATTTCTCCCGACTCAAAGGTAAGCACTAAATAGGGTTGACTTGTGTCGGCATGTATGTGTATGCGAGCATATCGTACTGGCTGACTTGGAGGTGGGAGGGGGGTAGTTGCCTTGCAGTACTACACAGTCACGAGCCGAGGTATTCTCATTATGTACACTGGGCAGGATTTGGAGAACGCCATTTGGAAGACAGTTGGTCAAGAACTTGTGCCGTAGAATTGGTCATGTGCGTTGCATTTGCTGGCCTCTGATTTGGTTTCTAACAATCAAGTGATCATCCTGGGACAGCCTGTCAATATTATATTATAATAGTGAAGAACTTGACTTGAAGAAGAAAAAAATCTTATTGAAAGGGTTAGCCTGTCAACAGTGAAAAAAATCTCATTGACAGGCTTGCTCAATAGTGACAAAAAATTCTCATTGACAGGGAAAAATACTATCGACAGGCTTTGCCTGGCAAAAAAATCACAATAGTCTTGAAATACCTTCGAAAATGCACCTTTCATCGCCAGGCTAGGGCTATGGAGTCGAGGTGGTTTGATTTTGTCGCAAACTGATTCATGCCATGAGATCTAGAACAAACATGATACTGTACTTTCAGTTCAACTTCTGTTTGTGTATTTAGAACACAGATCAGTGCTTCCATCACGAGTGTCTCCCAGAAACGTGGATAATCATATGCAACAGCACCCCAAGTGATGTATGACTACAGAGCTTTGGATCATCCCCAGAAACCAGAGATGACAGTGAGCTGAGCTGAAGAGCGGCCTAAACTGGAACTGGTGTTCCAACCCGGTTGAAACAACTCCACTCTACTCTACTCTAGAAACCAAGATGCTATTTGAGGACCCAGACTTCCCAGCGAGTGACTCGGCGCTGTATTACAAAGGCAGCTCAAGGAATGCTGGACCGATAGTCTGGAAAAGACCACAGGTTTTGTGCAGTTAACATATTCTAGGGTAGCTGTCTTAATGTACTCTATGCATCATTTCCTTTGGCAAAACTGGTCAAAGTGGATAGAAATGTGAATCGTCACACGTAAAAGTTATTCTTTTAATGACAATTATATGGTGATGCATTTAAAAAAAACCAATATGTAGACATACAGCAGTATGTATGTGAAGGTATTTAAGTAAACATCTTCTCTCTACTAGATACCACATCTTTATCCTTTACCGATAAAGTGATTGTTCAGTTTTCTTGCTTGATGAAAAGTTTCCTTTGTGGTAAGCATCTTTCAGCTCTTGTCATCATCATCCTTTAGCCCATACGCTTGCAACTTGAATGCTACATACAATAGATTATGGACTCTGTTAGAGCTACTAGTACAGTACAGACTTTGGGATATGCTTCAAGTTTCGCTGTACTTCTGGCAGAATCTCATGGGACTGTGAGTGTGATGCATATCCCAAGGCCTGTACTGTATACTTAGTATATGAACTCGGTCAAAGCATCAATATGTTGAACGTCTAATCCAGTATTTGGTGCTGTTCCCAGGAGCTTGTTGAGGCCCCAGCCCTGCTCCCTGCTGAAGGAGACTTATGTGTGCAGGACGTGGTTCAGGGACGGCTGGGGGACTGCTGGCTCCTGTGTGCCTGTGCAGCTATTGCACCTCACAGACAACTCATACAGAGGGTAGCAGCAAATTTCAACTCTTACATACAACCGATAACTAACGTTTCATGTTCTTGGTGTTCTAATGCCCTTGAGACTAGCCTAGAAACTTTGTGTTCTAATTTTTTTCATAATTAGATTTTAGAATATTATTGCAGTGTAATCTTCTTTTCATCTTGAACCACTACAATGGATGTGACACAGACATTCATAAACATAGATTGTACTTGCTTTCTGTGTAGATTTTCAAAATTAAGATTTGATGATTTACCATTTTGACTACTTTCTGCTTTCAATCCTTTATTACCATTAGCAAACTCTGTAGTTGGAAGTAAACTTATGATATTTTTTGCTGAGGTACTCAACTTGTCAAGGCCTAAATTCTTAATGAATATATTTTCTATCAAGACTGTATTGTAGTAGATTGACACCTCTTCTTCTTCTTGGGTCACCACTTCAGTCTGCTACACTCTCCCGCACCATTAGGATTTGGATTGACATCTGACTGACACCAAACCAAATTTGTATGAAAGTGATGGTACAAAATGTTATCTTAATACCACAGGTTATACCAGTCCAGCAGAAAACATGGGGTGACCAGGAGTATGAGGGGAGGTTCCTCTTCATGTTCTGGAAGTTTGGGAAGTGGACAGAAGTCACGGTTGATGACAGACTGCCCTGTAGAGATGGCAGACTACTGTACTCCAGATGTTCCAACAATCATCACTTCTGGCTGCCCCTGTTGGAGAAAGCCTATGCCAAGTAACAGTCATGTATATTTATTCTGTATGTTAGATATGTGGTAAAACATGCATTCATATTAGTCATAGCAACTATACCTTATATCAATATCAGGAACAATATATATATTGTATAGCAATAATTCCAACTTAGATTTAATGCCCATAGTCAAGATGTGTTTTTTTTTTTGTGTGTGTGTGTGTGTGTGCTTAGTCCTTGTAGTATCTGTTGTCATGATCAAGTTTTATCTATGTTCTGCAATGTTGAAGTTCTTGAGATAGATTGTTCCAATTACTGGATTAGCTTGACAAAAAGCTATGGTTAACATGGTGTGATAGAATTTAGATACTGTTTTGCTGTATAGGACACCACTTTTTCTAAATCTAATGGTGGACTTGATAGATAGCTGAGACTTAATAGATTTAACAGCTGCTTGTATGTGTATACAGATTTATCCTCCTCATCTATAAGAGAAACAAAGCTAGGAAGTCTTTGACTACCAACTTTTACTGCAACCATGTTGAACTTTTCTCTCCCAGATTGCATGGATGTTACGAGGCTATAGTTGCAGGACAGGTGGGTGATGCACTAGTGGACCTGACAGGGGGCGTTGCTGTGAAGATCCCCCTGAAGACCCCACCACTACAGCTGGCTGACAGACTGCTCAGGGCCTATAGAAAAGGAATGTTTCTGACCTGCTCTACAAATGTGAGTCCTGTTTTTTTTATAGGTTTGACTAGCAAAACTTATTTTGTTTTACGCCTGCATGGATACCATATTGAATTTTTGTATGCCATGTTTTATTAACAGTTACTTTTTAAAATTTTGTTATATTTCTTATTCAGATTTACCGCATTTTGTAAAGGATTGACATAACAGGTGACTATCACCTTTTCAAGATGTCAACCCAGGCCAGACTGTAAGGGTTGGACCATCTCACACCGGGGCATGCCCCTACTCTTTTTCGAAAGGTGTGGTGGGTTCTTTAACGTGCGCAGGGTGTGGCTCTCCCCAAACACGGGACCTCCATTTAACGTCCTTTCCCAAGCGCACAACTTCTGGGCGCATGTCCAGACATGTCTGGGGGTAAGCCGGGTTCGAACTCGCGAGCGGGTTCCCTTGTTTGACAGCCGACAGTTCTAGCCATTACGCCACACGACGGCACTTTGACTTATCTCATACTTACCAGGGAAAACTGCTCGGGTGGAATGAAGTTGAAATATTAGCACGAATAATGTAATATGTTGAATATTAGACACTCGGATGTGTATGTCTGCCACAGTATCAGAACTTAGATATAGCTGAAGTGCAAGAAAGACAACATCATGGGTACAGAGGTATGGCATAGGTTTAATCTTTGACAATATATACATAATCCAGCAGATAAATATCTCAATTACAATAATTTATCTTTGTCATGTATTCAGTGTTTTCCACAGACCAGTTGTATCTTACATTTATGTACATTTATCATCTGTAGTACTTTTTACAGTTATCGTGAAAATGAATGGTCTCCATAATATATAAACACATGAACATGCCATATTTCAAAGGTTGTAACTGTGAAAAAACGTTGGCCACCAAATGTGATCACATACACATTTCCAGAAAGGCTATTAATGTTCTTTGTGGGTAAGAACTTTTTTCATTGTTATGAAAATAGATTTCATTTCTGTAGATAAAAGATGCTTACATCAGGAACAAGATATAAAGAACAAAAACCTAACATCTTATATTAGTTAGCATTCAGATCCATACATTTAAGTATGATTCATGTGGGACAAATACTGAAATAGTCCAAGATTATTCAAACCTTAGAGTGAAGTTCTATTCCTATATTACGATGCAGCATACTTTATCCTTCCGCTTCTGTACTGTCCGAAGCCACAGATTGGGACTCGTTTGCAATCTCATACTCAATACTTATGGGACCTCTCAGGTCCGGAGAAGGCACCTGTATCTTAACTTTTGTCGTTGAGTGTCTCCCACTTGAACCTGAGGACCTTCTGGATCCTGTGGAAAATCTGTTCGGAGATGCCTTCTCCCTTCTCGAGAGCAGTCCCTGTGTGTCACTCGTCCTAGACCTGCTATCTTCTGAGGTGTCTTCAGTATCGTGAGTGCGAGTTGTGCTTCTGGACTCAGAGCGATACCCGCTAGAGCCGGTAGGTGGCCTACCAGGGGACAGTTTTGTTGGAGAAAACTGTTGCCCGGGTGGTATTGTAGCTTGTGTAGCAAGTTTCTGTGTCACTATTATTCCTCCCCATCACTTGTGTAGTCATGGTGCTTTTCACTGTGGATCTAGATCTGGTATTTACCTGCTTAGGAGGAGTTTCTTCAGTTGCTCCTCGTGAAAAACTTGGTGAACGGGAGGAAGCATTCACTCCTTGCGGACTAGCTGTTGAAGTGCCTCCAACTTTCACCACTGGTTTTCTACACTGTGCAACTGTTTGCTTCTCAATAGATACTTCATTCCATGAGGGTACGATAATAGTTTTAGGTTTGGATTCCGTTTTTTGGCCAGTACCTTGGGGTCTATCTCTCCCTGGTGCAGTGTTACATCTTGTGCTGTCTTGACTCACTCTGCCAGGAGAGCCGACTGCATACATAGTTTGTGTTCTCTGCAAGCCACGCACTTTATTTCCTCCATCTTTCATAGAAGATGTGACCGTGCCTGTTCCTTTTATCACCTGTGGTTTTTCAGGATTCTGGACCTCTAACTTGTTGCTCCCTAAGTGGATGATCTTCCTGCCATGGTTCTTTTTGCATTCCTCTACTTTCTTTCTCAACCCTTCATATCCTTTACAGATTTGCTTCAGCTTCTTGCTCATTTCTTCCTTCTCTCTGTATAACTATAATGCCTCCTTCTGCTTTCTTTCTTTTTCAAGGTCTCGTAGAAGTTTGTCTGTGGTTACAGAGGACATGATTCTCACTTTTTCTTTGTAAGTCTTCAGCTCTTCTTGCACTTTCTTTGCCTTTTCATTTTGTACGTGTTCCTTCGACACCCGAGAATCATTCTGCCTTCTCAGGGTATCAATGTTCTTTTGTTTCTGAGCATTCATTGCCTTCAGAGACTTCACTTCTGCTTTTAGCTTTGCATTTTCCTCTGTCAGACTCTTTAAGGAGTTTAGTAGACTTTCTGGGATCATCTTATTCCTTTGTGTGTGTTGAGCTTTTCCCTCTTGTTCTCCCTTTTCAAGTAGAGAATCCAGGAAGGAATAGTTACACTGCAAAGCTTTGCGGAACTCTCTGAACGCTTTTGGCCCTCGCGTTGGAAGGAGGTCGAGCAGTTCTTCTGCTTTGTGTCTACGTGTCGTTTGCCGTGTGATCTGCTGAAACTGATCACTCGTGAAAACCTCCTTTTCTATCAGGAATGCGCGGACATCTTCCACAATCAAGGATTCCACAATGGCAACACGGTTACGCACAAGTTTCTTCCTGTCTTGTTCATCCATACTTTAACGTCAGTTTATATTGTCAAGGTGATGAATACTGTATGTCTGTCCTGTTAGAGCCAAATGAGAAGCGCGTTACTTAAAATTGTGTCATGCAGTTAAAGAGCCAAATGTAACTGTAATGGTGATATGTTGATTTGATCAAATTTCATGTTTTGACAAGAGGTTTACTTAACTTGAAGAAATGCCACATGATTTAAGAATCAAGACTAGTACCTTGTTTATTAGCATTTACTGAATATGGCGATACTTCTTGAAGTTGGTTAAAGGCCCAGATTGTACAGACATCTATTTGTTGTTGTACAGTATTGTAAAGACATGTTCTGCTCTGCACTAACTTGTACTATAAAGCTGATGTACAAGACAAAGTTGTTGACTTACCGCTGTGTTTATTCCACCTGCTGTAAGGTCCTGTAGTCGTGATTTCAGGTGACATGTCCATACTCACTGTAGTGCTCCATGTTTCTTCCAGCGACAGTCCACTGCACTTCCAAACAAGCAAGTTTACACCAAACCCCAAGTTTTCCAGTACTAAGCCACCGCAAGAGGTTACAACGGTTTTCCCCCGGCTAGCTATTCTTATTGTAGTGACCAGATGACACGTAGCCTATTTTCAGTCGTAAGGCCTTAAACCTAATACGGTAGCAGTGAAACTTAGTCTGGTGGCATTGTCTATAATGTTGTATGCTGTCTGTTGAGGGCTGTTTTGCTAGAATAATGTGGGGCGGTAACATTATCAGCTGCTGGTAAAGGATACTGGATAGAACAATGTCTATGTGAAACTGAAGCGGGGGGGGTATACATGTGTATAAATGCTAGGCTGTGTGTATTCAGTCTGCTTGGTTCTAGCTCATCAGGAAATGCTGTGCTTGCTCAATAGGGAGTTAATGCCGTTAGAATTGTGAACGGGGGTGGGTAAGTTAGTGTAATTATGCAGTGGAGGATAACAAGCATATTGCAATTTCAGCGCTAATGTCTTGGCTTGACTGATGTCTTGGCTTGACTGATGTCTTGTGTTGACTGATGTCTTGGCTCAACTGTTGATGATTAGATTAAAGAAGGTACAGTACAACATGTAGTCCTCGCCTTGATGGCTATGCAGCCCTATTCTGGAACTGTAAGGTCAACTGCTGTGCTTGAAGATGTCTGTATACAACACTTGTATGGTACAGGAATAACAGGATGAAGGACAGATCGTACTGGAAAAACTTTGTGGTTGTATCTCACCGGAGTAAATCCGGAAGAATGATGATGATGATGATGATGAAGAGTAGAAAGTTTCCATCCCCTATCAAATTAGAAAAAAAGACTGGAGCTGATCAGTCAAATAGTTGGGGAAGTCCAATTTTTGTGTTGGCAATTTACAGTTCAACTTTGATTCAAAACAAATTGAGAAACTGTGCTCCATTTCTCTTCATTGTAGGATATTGTTTTGCCTTTTTTGTGATATCTGCAGTTTGAAAGAAAAACTGTAGATGTCCTTCCTGCACCAGACTAATGCAGATGCACTTACTCGTATGTATGTTTGGTCATAGATTTGATTGCATGATGACATCAGCAGTACGTGACAAGGAATTATCCCACAAGGTCTGCAGCATTGAACACAAGCAAGAACATAAAAAACCTTATCTGCGTGGTCACATGCACGAGAACACAATGACAACATGGTCACTTCAGATCTCGACACCTATTGTAACTTGTTGCTATCGTCATACTATAGTTACGGGGATTCCCCTTTACACTAATTGCTATTTGCGTCTCTTTTAGCAGACCATTCCATTCTGCTCCATTTGTGGCCTTTCTTTCATGCACATTGGCATGCCCGAACACGCCACAATGGTGGTATTTGTGTAACAGGTGCCATTTAAACAGGTGTCAATATATAGCTGGTCCTAAGTAAGTTGTTTGGTAACACAACCATTGCTTTTTTGACCCCCGGTAGCTATAAGTGCTATTTTGTGATCATAACAATGAGCAAGATAATTTTCATACTGTACTTTGAAGAATTAGAAATGCTATACATTTTTGCAGTACCCATTGTTTATTTACAATCACCAACTCCAACAAAATTAAACCTTTTCCTAATTTGTCCAGTCAACTTTGGCAACTTTTAATACAATTATAACGATTAGGATGATAAACATCAAATATACATACAAAAGTTAGGACTATCAAAAATAGACATCAGAATATGATACTCTTGTTAAAAAACTACATGATTTCTTAAAAAATGATAAGAAACTTATACTAGCTTACCTTACAAACTAGATTTATCTACTGCCTGTTGCACTTCCACTGTCTGTATCATCATTGTCCTCCCTTATGTCTACTCTGGACAAGCGTCCCTCCTCAAATCTAATCTTTATGACACTGCCCCTTCTCTTGGAAGACTGTTGTGTTGTCTGTGAAGGTTTCTCAGCAACCTTCTGCATTTCTTTCACATTTCTCAGTGTAGGAGGGGCCTGTTTTTGTCTTGCATTGAGAAGTTTTGTTACAGGTTTGTCCTCACATACATTTCGAACATTGTCGTTCCTCCCTTCCACCTTATTCGTTTGAGTTCTAGGCAGTACAGAAGGAATTGTTTGTCTTTTTGTTGCATCTGGAGTCTTTGTAGAACTGCCAGAGCTTCCACTGACAGTGACTTTGCTTGGACTGTATGTAGTCTTCCCTACAGCCTGATTCCTGTCCCCCTGTGATGAAGCTACCATGATTTGATTATGGGTTGATTGTCTGTTAACTGCTGTTCCCGATACATGCATATGCTGTTCAGTGTAGGAAGGGCCTGTTTTTGTCTTGCTTCCACTGACAGTGACCTTGCCTGGACTGTATGTAGTCTTCCCTACAGTCTTATTTGTGTCCCCCTGTGATGTAGCTGCCACAATGACGTGCTGATGGGTTGATTGTCTGTTAACTCCTGCTGTTCCCGATACTCTCACCACTCTAGTAACTGTTGAACTGTCCTGTTTGCTACTATTATGCTGGATAGGTGCTGTTCTTATCCCTTGCCTATCAGTATTACTATTAGATTTCTGAGTAGAACCTTCTTGATCTATAACTGTCATACCATGCCTTGCCTTCTGTAACAAGTCTTCTTCAAATGTTCCTGTCATGTCTTGCTTCTTAGACTTCTTACCAGGAGTCCCTTGTGCTGGTTTCTGCAGAACGTCTGCTTCTGTTCTAGAGCACTGTGTTTCTACCTCACTCACCTCTCTTGAAACAGTTTGTAAAGATGATGTGCACTCCTTTTTTAACATGACAGTTTCTTTTTGTGTTGTCTTACTTTTTGACGTTCCATTCGCTGCATTGTCAGTTTCAACTCTATGTTGATTAACACTATGAGTTCTGCCATCCTCTTGGCCTTCACTGTCAACATCATTTTCTTTAGGTGTCGTCGTCTCTGACAGTAGAGAATATGACAATATTACTGCTGGAGTTCCTTTTTCCTTTCCTGTTGGAAATTTTGAAGGGCTTGTAGTTGTACTTGTGTTTGTCTTTGTTGTACTTACGTTTGTTGTGGCTTTTGATTTCGTTCTGTCCTTAGCAGACGTGCCACTTGTAGATGTATGACTATCTTTGAATTCAGGTTTGGGGGTCGTGATTTTGGTTGTTGAGGTTTTCGAAAGTGGTGCTGACTTGCTTCCTGTTGAGCTGTCCCCGCTGTTGTGTTGCTGAAGTTGAAGAGCTCCTTCGGATTTCGGTCTTGCCATTTCTTCTGTTGACTGTTTTGTTGTAACCTTTGCAGTCTCTGCTCTTGGAGCTGGTTCTTCTTTCACTTTTTTTACTGTCTGCTGTTTCTGTGTGCTGATAACTTTACTGCTGATAGTCTTCTGCCCTTTAGTTTGGTTTTTTGGGGCCTTTGCCGGATAAAGCAGCTTTTTCAGGTTTTCCTTCTCCCTGTGTATTGCAGACATCAGTGAAGCTGTTGTGCAGGGTCTTGTCAGCAAGCCTTCAAAGACGCGATAGATCTTGTGCAGATACTGCTTAAGGGTTTTGTTTTCATCCTTAAGAAGTTTGTTTTCCTCAACGAGATCCAACTCTCTCTCCGTTCCCTTTCCCATCAAGGAGGCATATAAGAAAGAATAGTCGTACCTCAGAGCTCGGGTGAAAGCCTTAAAGGCGTTTGGTCCTCGAGTCACTAGGACGTCGAGATACTCCTCGGCCCGTTCCTTCCTTGTAGGTTTTGCTGTGATGGACTGGAAGTGAGAGATGGTGAGGACGCCGTCCTGTATCATGTGAGAACGGATGTCTTCCACCCTCAAGGACTCTACAATAAGCACACGGTTCTTCCGAAGGACGTCTCTGTGTTTCGCATTCATCTTCAGTTGATTTTATGCCTAAGAACAGTGCATTTGACAAAAGAGGCCTTAAAACATTTTCTGAGCAATATCTTAGATCTTAGAAGTATAAAATAATATAATTTTTATGACCATGCACATGTGTTATTTTGCACAAAGTGAAAATAGGTTTCTTCCTCCATACAGCCCCAAAAAGCAGTACCCTTTAGGCAGTTGTTTGGACTTTTGATCATTTATATTCAGAGAATGATATATCACATTTTCTGTACAGTTTTACATTGCAACAGGTAGACAGTCTTTGCAGAAAACATGTCATGTGTTGTCTAATGTTTCTGACGACTTGCAAAAGATGTAAAAATGCTTCAATGGAGCCAAATAATTAGCAGAAATTGAAAACCCGTCCCTTTTAAGACAACTAGGAATGTGTGGATTATAAAAGCACATCTTTAATCAAACATATGTTTAAACTAAGGCAAAGCTTACCTTTCCTGTAAACTGAAGATCAAACTTTGTGCAATCCAGCAGCAAACATCGTACTTATCTGTACTTCTGTGTTGCTAGATACAAATGTGAGTTTGCGGGACACAAACGCTACAGTCCTGTACAAACAGCCACAATGCATTCCTACACCTGTCAGGAGGTACCGCTGGCAATGCTAACACAACCATTATAACCTGTGCTGCTATTTCTATGCCTTACCTCCTGCCTTGTACTGACAGGAGCCATTAATCCTGTGGTTTGCAAATAACAGCAAACTGTTCGTTTGGACATGTTTGATAGCTTCAATGGCAAGACCTGTTAACAAGGTACACAATGTGTCTATTCAAGACAGTGTGTATTGTCTGATACCATCTTTAATTATAACAACGTAAAAGGGTGTTAAATCCTTAAGAAAGTGTCACACAGATTGAACACTTTCATGTAGTACATATTAAGTGTAATCCACAACAGAAGCAAGTTTTATTCAGTTAGTGTACTGATCGATCTTGTCAATCAAACCTTTCCTGATAAGGTGATGAAAAGGGTTGTATTTCAAATGCTATTGCAAAGTTGACTGGTGTTTATGGAGCTTAATCGTGAACAAATATTTGTCTGTGGTCACAGCTACCACCACTGTATGGGTTACTCAATCACTGGGATAACAATGTTACTTATTTATAGAGTCTGACTTCATCCAAGGGGAATAGCATTGGGTTAGTGTTGGGTAAAGTGCTTGCTTTTGGTCATGGGTTTACAGCACTGGCTGGCTCCATCTTTAGTAGCTGACACATGCAGTGTACAAAAATGGTACTGATAACCATTTTTGTACACTACATGTGTCAGCTACTAAAGATGGAGCCAGCCAACAGAGCAAATCTTAGGAAGAACCCTGTGCCTCTTGTACGAGATTTGTTGGTTGAGGACATTGAGGACAAGCTACACGAAGAGGACATCTTGAGCAAAGATGACTGGGAAACGATAAACTCTGAGAACACAAGACAGAAGAAAGCAAGGAAATTTCTGGATACTTAAGAGACTGCAGGACTGAGAGCATTTCAGGTTTTCTTGACTGCCCTAAAAGAGAACAAACCTCATTTAGCTGATCTTCTGTCTGATCAGACTACCTCACACAAATTATGCACATGTACATCATGTGCTGATCCCATCAAGAAGTTGTCCCTTGAGCTAGGGAATGCTAATGATGAAATCAATAGGTTAAAAGGGCAAATGCAAGAAAGGGACAAACAGATAGTAAATGCTCATGCAGAAATCAGGGGGTTGAAAGGGCAAATGGAGAAAAAAACCATCAGCTCGGGACTCAGATAGATAAATTAAAAGGACAAATCAAGAATATGGAAGCTCTCCTAAAGAAAAGAAACAAAGAAGTAAATTGTTAAATGACTAAGGAAAAAAAGTTAAAAGAGAAACTGGACCAACAAAAAGACATGTACATCAAGGTAGCCAACAAGAAACTTGACATACACGTAGAAAACAAGAAAGCCAAGACAAATGCAGGACATTGTAAAGGTGGAAGGAGTAGAGTGTTAAAGGTGATCATAAAGACTCCTGTCCAAGGAAGAGTGCTTCTGAAAATAAGAACCAACGGGTACAAGAGGAGCGAACAAGACCTAGAACACAACTAGAGAAGCAAATTGATCGGACTGCCAACTATCTACCCCTAACGGAGCAACAACAGAAACCAACGTTAGAGTTTAACAGTCACAAACATCAACAGTAGTGAAAAAGCTTAAATGTGACATAACATCATGTGCTTTGTTTCAGGTCATTATTTGTGCCAAACATATGATTTATAGCTTTTTTCACTCTTGCTACTGGAAAAGCTGAATGTGCACTGTATGAATGCCTACTTTAATCCTTTAAAACTTGTTTTCAAACTTAACTTTGATAGAGGATTTAACTTTTACTAACTACATGTATTTAGTAATCACATAGTAACTCAGTCACACACACCATTACTTGGACCTTAATCTCTTCAGAGTATGAAAATTAAGGCTGAGGGTAAGAAAAGGGGAAGTAAGTTAACTTTGTACTTAGCTACGAAAAGATGTGAAAAGATGTAAAAACTTACCTTTAATTAATGCTTAGCCTTTACAAATCCACTTCTGAATCACTTGTCATGTTACTGCAACCAACATAAATACTTTTATGCTGTAATTTGGTGTACATTTCTGAATTTTTGGTCAACTTAGGATCGTAAGATGTCGGACACTGTGCTGTTTGAGTTAACTTTGTTTCAATAGGGTGAACTTCTCAAGCATTGTAAACGGCCAATGTGTATACTAAATACTAGCTATTGTTCCAGCTTCAAAGAATGACATCAATGTTCCCATAGCCACCTGCCCCCAGGTATGTAAGCGTGCCCTAGCATACTTTGACAGCATTGATGCATGGGAGACATAATATAATGGCTGTCCTAACATGTCACTCACATGGGGTGGCCATCCTCAACGGCTGTTCCTCCACATTGGCGTATGGCCCCAATAGTGGATTGTTACGATATTTCGACTTGCATGACATGATGACAGAGCTTGGGAAAATACTGAATTTATGCTCCTCATAGTTTTTTTTACAAGTCTAGTCATTTTCTATTGCTATATAAGGCTTGTAATCCTATTTTCACATTTTATGATTTGTGAACTTGAAGATGTCTACCTATATAGACAGTTTGATTTTTTCAATCAATCAATCAATCAATCAATCAACTTGAACAACTTCTGTGCCTTGCCAGGGAACTCACATACATTGCTAAATGCGTGTAAACTTTGGAACTCAGCAGGCGAGACTGAAACCAACTTGTGACATGGGTATTTTGTTTGCCCAGCTCACCATGGTTTGAATGATATTGAGGGCTGACTAAGTTGTCTTTGAGATTCATGTTCTGAATATTGACACATGATCAGTAGTTGAACAGAATGAAAAAAAAACATCCATGGGCTTAACAGATTTTATGACCCCATGTGCAGAGATATTGTGAGAAATTTTAGTTTCTGTGGACAGTGATGCAGTTACATGTATCTCTTTTGTCTCAAAGTAAGGCAGAAAATATTACTTTGAAGTTTGTGGACAGTGTGTACAAAATGTACATAGCTCCTGCCTGGTTTGATACATGACATGACTTTACACAGTAACTGTAACAGTTACTGTAAACAGTTATGTAAATCTGAGGACAGTGTGCTCTTTATTCATTTTCCATATCATATGGTACTTACGAATTACATGGTTACAGTAGCTATTATTTTTCTTTACTGCAGTAAACAATTTTGCTTCTAGATAGTGACTCATCATTACATCTTTTACGATGTATTTTCTCACTTTTTATTACTAATGACATCATGCGTTCGTAGACTTTTACTGTAAAGTTATCTATTAGTTAGTTGCTTTCATAAAAAATCAGGCTTGTATATTGCAGTTTATCATGCTTGCCTGAAATCAACAGTTAAATGTCCTAATAGTTTAAGTTTATAGCATTGAACATTCAAACATCATTAGTTAATTGCAGATATTTTGAACCTTTATATAATGTTACTGTACACAGTATACAATAATATATATTTAAAAACTACATGGAACCGTGTAGTAACTAGCTACTTTTTGTAGTTACACTGACTGTAGTTTGTACACCTGTAAGAATAGATGCACCTTCATTGTATACATGCACAATACAGAATACCTTCTGGTGTTGCATGCATTTACATACAATTACTATAATATATGATTATGTACATTCTGATGATAGGTATCTTACAGACAAGCGTCTGACCTATATTAGGCCTTAGGACAATCACAAGCACCGTACAGCATGAGTTTCACAAATCACAGAATATGGCATTATTTTGCTTAACAATTATCTTTTCATTGATTGGATTAATGGTGGTGCTAATTTAAAGCAAAGGTGGAAGTGAACTTGACGCCACTATCTTATCTTGATGCCTCTCAAGGTTGCTTATTTTCATCATTCGTTACTCCAAATAATTCCTGGGTCCATCCAGTGCAGCCTTATATCGACAATTAGCCTTAAAGCTTTAAGCCAAGAATCTGAAAAGTTTGATCATGTTATGATGTTACTTCTTTCCTCATCTTGTAAAAATGCTATTAAGAATCTATGATGATACTTCTGTGCTTGGATAGGACTTTTTAATTGGGACATATCTAATTTGAGAAGAGAAGATTGTCAACAGATGTGATGATTATACAAATCAGGGCATTCTTACTAAATGTATGAGACAATGATTGTTTGTAACGAAAGGTACATATGACTTGTATGATCATGAGGAACTGTTACAGTAGTTCCAACTGATTCAGCTAGATGGCAGAGTTGCCTTAGCCTTGAATCCATCCATTCTCAGCTTGTGTTTGCTTCCTTAGGGTTTCTACCTTGCCAAAGTAGGTATGGACCATTGGGTAACGACCAATGCTTAACAATGCTGAATATCAGACATAAGTTGATTTGAGAACTCAAAGAAGCCATGCCCTGAAGGAGTCTGTGAATTGTATTCAGATAATAGTTTCTTTGATTCCCTCTCCTCTTTTGTCTTCAGAAAGCAATCCTTCTTCTTTATCATCTCCCACTGAGTTAGAATCAGCAGGACTGTCAGTTTTGGAACCTCTCTTTTTCTTCAAAGCCTTCAGGGACATGTTACGCCCTGGAAACTTGTCCAGATTGACTGCATCAAGTTCGTCTTTCATTTTCTCTTTCACCGTTTTGAGTCCATCTTGCACAAGATCAATAACCATGGACAGGAATGTCAGACCAGTCATGATCCAAACAATCACGGCCACCTTGTACAAGTAATCATAAAACACTTCCACTCCTTCTAACTCATTCACAGTGGTTACCATATCCCCAAATCCTATCGTACTTAGCGTTATGAAAACGTAGTAAATCGCATCCAGATAATTCCACTTCTCTACCAGGGTAAAGATATAAGCAGGAACAAAAAAGAAGGTTCCAAAGCCTATGAATAGAGTAATGAGAAGAGTGGCTATACGAATGACTCCAGGGTTTCTTGCCAGTTTGCTGACGGCAGTCTTGACTTTCTTCTCGACCCAACGGTTTGCATCTCCCAGCTTTATGCCGATCCCGGCCAAGAAGAAAACGGTGATGGGAATTCCGATGAGTGCGTAAGCGATGCAGAAAAGCTGAGAGAAAAGAAAAGAAGCTTTTGAACTGATGTATTAGTCATGTAAAAATTCAATGTATTTCTTCCATTGATAATCACTAAAAAGTATCTTTTTTTAAGAAGTATAAAGAGCTGAAGAAGATCTAGTGTAAAGCAGAGGATTCGGAACAATGCTGCAATAATTATTGCACATTACGTATTGCTGATTCTATACTTCTGCAGAAGAGATAAGAAAATGTAGGGTTAGTATAGGGCTTCAGTTTGAACATGAGAGTGAGGTATAAGATGATGTTCATTTTGGAACAGGGTGGTGGGTTGAGTATGACAGTGCTTGTAGTTTTAGTAGATGACAGCATAATGTAGTTTTGCCTTCTAACTACTAACAGAGACAGCAGTTCTCTGCCCTAAGGTATGATACTAAATCAGGTACTAGGAGTTTTGATACAGGTTGTTTTGCAGGGAAAATTAGCATGCTGCTGACTGCTAAGTTTAAATGATGAGATGGTGGCTTCAGAGGAATGATGTAGTACTACATAGATGTGTTGGTAAAAGGCACAGCACGATCTGCAGCACAGGACAGTGTAGCATAGCCCATCAAAGCAGTGATGAAGAGGCAACAGCAAGCAGGTGTACACAAAGCAACATGGAAGGACAGGACATTAGTGATATTTTACACATAACTGATATGTCTACTTTATTTTAAAAAGTTAAAATTCTAGTTTAATGGCACTAGATATTGTCTTACCTCAGATGGAACTTAAAGTTTTTTGTCTATTAAGATCTAATTCACTAAAATTGATACTAATAGATGCTCTATATATTTAAGATCATTCAAATTATTGTGTTTAGTAATAAAAGATGTACTAATTTCTCCCTAGAGACTATTTTTCATGCATGATAGCTATGAATTAAGATAATGTTTAAGGCATGTTTTGCATTTAAGTATTACTTTGCTGCTTGTAGTCAATACCAATTTTGTGCACAAATATATATAGAATACAACACGGGGTATTCCGTATCACCCGAGGTACCAGCCCGACCGCGGGTCGGATCGCCCGACGGCCGTAGGCCGGAGGGCGATCCGACCCGCGGGAGGGCTGGGACCGAGGGTGATGCGGAATACAACGTGTTGTATTTTATTTATGTCATACCTTGGCCATACCCACCCGAGAAAACACACATTTCAATGCCGAATGCGCCAGAAGTTGAGGGAGTTTTGTGTCCTCGAACAAGAAACTGTAGCAACATTGATTCCAATCTCCGAATCCGGTATTCGAATTTCCGACGGCCGCGCAACCGACGCGTTCGAAATGCGTTCGAAATATTCTATGGAAGCCTGTGTGATAACCCTCCCGAACCCTATGTGATCCGGATAGTTATCACACGGTCCGGAACACCCGTATCAGGCCCAGGCATGACATAAAGGCCTATATACATGTATGACAGAACGTTAATGACAGAAGCGAGTTTTATCGGGGAAGTAGTACTTCTAATCCAGTGAACTTACATCCTACAGAATAGTTTCCCTGTCTGGCCCCCAGGCCATCCCCCTCTCCTTCTCCATGGTGTCGTAACCTGTGCTTATGTCTGGTGCACTTTCTGCCTTCCCCTTCTTTCCTTTCCCCTTTCTCTTCAGCATTTGTGGCGTACCTAGCCCCTTAACGCTACCGGCGAGACTGTTCCCAAACTTATCTAAACTGACTCCGGTCGCCACGTTTTTCAGGTTCTCCTGCATTTGCTGCTGCACCTGCTTCATGGCGTCGGAAATCAGATCGATGATGGTCGCCAGGAAGCTCAGTCCGGTCATTATCCAAACGATAACGGCCATTTTGTAGGCGTAGTCGTAGTAAATATTCTCGATGTCTTGCAGGGTGGTGACCATGTCCCCGAACCCTATGGTACTGAGCGTTATGAACACATAGTAAATGGAGTCCAGATAAGTCCACTTTTCGACTATCATGAAAAGGTACGCAGGTGCAAAGAAGAAGATGCCAAATCCGATGACCAAGACTAGGAAGATGGTGAAAGAACGCAGAACCCCCGGCCACCGCTCTAACACCTTCAAAGCTCGCTTGATCTTCTTTTCACACCAGCGATTGGCATCGCCGATTTTGATGCCGATCGCTGCCAGCAAGAAGAAGGTGACGGGAATGCCAATGAGCGCATAGGCAATACAGAAGAGCTGTGGCACACAAAGACAGGACAAAATGGGTGTTAACATTCAGTGGCATGTGATGGTGTACCTCAAATGCTCCTTGCAGTGGGTGAACAGTAAACTTGTACATGCATGATTGAATTTGATCCACTGCTCACCAAGTCATGTGCTCTATCTACATAAGATGACGTTACAGAAGCAGTGGATAGCTCATTTCTTGATAAAAACTGGATCCGGTGTTGATCAGTAAAAAATGTTTGGTGCTGGCAACTACAGTTCAACTTCAACTTTTCAACAATTTGATCCAAAATGACTTTTGCTAATGAACTTTCAAGTGATGACTATTGAATTCATTAACCTTTAGCACATATAAGTAGGCTACCAATCTTCTACTGGTTACACTGGGTAGGTTGCAGGGAGAAGGTTAAATTAATGAATTAGAAAATGGCATCAACATTAAAGTGTCAAGTTTTCACAACCCAATTATCAAGAAAGTTAAATCACAATTTTAATCCTCAGCTTAGGAAAGACATTTTCTCAGGTAACGTTTTTAATCTGTTACTTTGGATCTCCACTGAATCTATAGCAGCTACTATTTAATATGTTTTGTGTATATATAGAGGTGCTTGCGGGCAAACATCAAGTAACACAATTTTAGATATGCACATTCAAGAAAAAAAAAACACATTAAAATAAGTAAACAACACCAAAGCACATGTACAATGGCAACAATGGCATGTGTGAACATCATGTGCATTTGTGTTTGCCCTGTTTGTTCTGTCAGTACTTGCCTTGTCTAGATGCAAATTCAACTTTTAAATCATTTTACTTAATGGATGGGTCGGAAGGGCAGTAAAAAACACATGACTGGCGACATAGCTCATCAATAATAGATCTGTCAACTGTCCTTACAGATGGGAAGAGAAAGGCAACTGTCTACTAAATCTGTATGTTATCCTTGGGGAACCCAACTTTTACTGCTTTATTTACTCAGTATTAAAACATTGTTTCAACAATGAATCTTAAGAAATTTTGAAACAATTAAGAGGAAATTTGTAAGAGAGAGTTGAACTTTGTTTTAACATTTATAACAAAATGTATATGATGAACTTCATATTCTAGCAGGAAAACTGACATCTTAGATAGTGTCAATAAAAGGTTGATATACAAGTCTTAGAAAATGTTCCTATTGTTTTCAAATTAGGTAGCTTGTTATCATCTTAAAGAGTAAATATGCCTGTTCCACTGCAACAGGCCAGATTATACCTGAGTACCCCTGGTCAGAATATACACGTCAAGTACTGTAAAATTAATGCAGAAATGTTCGTGGGGACTTAAGAAAATGGAGTGTTCGCAGTGGTTTTGTGTTTGTGTTTGATACAATAGTAGCGCTACAGTCACAGAATGGAATAGCTCTTCGCAGGGGTTTTAAGTTAGCAGTAAAGAGCTCACCGCAAAAACCATGAACATAAAACCACTACAAACATTTCTGCATTTGACAGTACATATCTGGCCATTGGTACATTCTGGCACTGTTAGTAGTGCATTACCTTTCCAGGGTCTGTCTTCGGTGTGATGTGTCCGTACCCTATAGTGGTGATGATGGTGCCACAGAAGAACAGGGAGTCAAAAAAGTCAATGTACATCTTTGTTGTGGTGTTCACCGACTCAGCTGCAATAAAAAAGAAAGTCAAAACAATGACGAATACAATATTTATCTCATCTTGCAGTAATTGGGACTTGTTGTGTTATATTCTATCAGGCCACTCACTAACCAGCAGGCATCAGTCCCTTGCTCAGATTCTGTACCCTTAAATTTTAGTTAGCATTTGGCTACCAATTCTCTATTGGTTACAGGGTTAAGCAGCACTACTTTTGAACTTCCCACTCGAACCAATCCAGAGAGCCTCTTCCACAACACTTTGTCCTATGTGGCCCTTCATAGCTTTTTATTATCTTGCAGGTTTGTATCACTCTGTAGATTGTCTAGATTGTTAAAAAGAGACCATTCCACCTAAAGTACTGCCAACCTATTTTTTAAATTAAAGTTGATTGATGATGAATTTTTCTCTTACTAAACCAAAGTATAATCCTAATACCAGTGTTCTTGGTACCCATGTCCTCATATGACTTATAATAGCTGTCTCCTGGCATGTTGAGTATGCTGTGTCATAAATACAGAGAAAAAGAGTGACAGTACAGCTGATTAGGAAATACAAATTGTAGTTATGAGGTCGAAGGCTTCGATGGCTACAGCAATTCGAAGCGACAGGGACAATATTTTGGGATACATGTATGCCAGACTGGTTGTTGGTGCTCTTACTTAACGAGCTCCTGGGTTGTTTTTAAAATGACTGCTTCAAATGTTCAAGTGTTTCAAATGACTGTTGCATTGCATTTGAAACACTGAAAAAATGATGGTCAAGCCTTTTTACAGCAATATACAATGTTACTGAATGTGTATGCTAATCATAATGGGAATTATGTAGGTTCCCAGTGATATTCTTACTACTTGGTACTACAGCCTGCCTTCTCATTGCTCGAACATGATCTTGGTTAATTAAAGCTGAGGGTAGCACAGCAAGCCTAGGGATTTTTCTAAACCACAAGATTCAAACTGTCTGGTTCTGCCTTTTTGGGACGTATCATTTCCCGGTGTTCTGAGGTCAGTAATTTTAATGATGCTCAAAACAAGCCATGTTCCCATTTATGGAAGCAATAAGTTGTATCCTGTTAAGCTGGGTGTTAAAGTTCTTTCCTTGTTTTTGTACAATCATGTATCATATTTTGAAAACAATATTTCCAACGTTGTGCAATGCTAACCAGATCACAATTTTAGGGTTCATAAAGCACAAGACTTCTGTTTCTGTTTAATGGCATTACTATTTGGCATAATTACATTTGCATGACAACTTCACTTGCTGTTTTTAACATAAATTTTATTAGTAATGTAAATGTACATGTAGAAGGCCTTGAATAACATTTTGCACTAATCTTTCATCAAACTTGAATCATAATCCCATAAACACCTTTCCAAGAGTAAAACAGGCATTTTCCATCTGAATTTAGTTGCTAAGGAAATATTTGCCATGGCTAAATTCAATCATTCATGGTAAAAATGTGCTTTACATGTAGGTCACATAGCCCGGTAATTTCAGGAAATTGACCAATTTTGTTGGTACTGTATATGGTACACCGTACTGTGTGTTGCATATTTGGCCCTTTGCTGGCACACTTCACGAGCCGGAGGGCAACATATAGATGCCAAGGACAGATCTCTAAGATACCCCATGCACGAGTGTTATCTCAGTTCCTTTGTACTTAGTCCAATCTATACATACATGTGATAGATCCATACATTTTGCATACATTATGTGGCAAATGGCTGTTGCAGTAACTCAAGTTTAAGATGATTAAATTTGGTAACTTTGTACAACAAATTTTGAGAATGAAAGAAAGCTTCTATTGCATTGGTCCTTTTTATCATTGAAAGGATGGCAAGACTTAGTGTGAAAAATTAAATGTACCTTAAGCTAATGATTAAATTTGCCTTTCAACAACAATGCAATATTCTCACTGCTATAAAATGTTACAAGATGTCAACACCTGTTGCAATCAATTGTACAGAAATATACATAGTACATAGTCTCCATACTTACTTCACATCTGATTAGTAGATCATTCTGTTAACAGTGGTTAAAAGCAGCAAGTCGGCTTTAAAATTCTCAGATCTATTTATACTCAAACATACATATATGGGGAATGGAGTTTTCCTCAACTACACAAACCATATGTATTATATTTATTAAGCAATCATCTTTTAATGTTGTACGTATTTCTAGATAAATCTACATAGTCCACACATGGTACATTATTATTTGTAGAAGGAAAGAGGTGGATCTTGCACAGTATTTTGTACAGGGCTGTTTGAGGAAAACCAATCAGAAGGGGTTACTAGGGAGGTTATATATCTTTACTATGTACAGTGTGGTGGGGTTAAATTGCTGGAAGATTTTTGGGTAGTGGGGTGAACTTAGAATAAATATCGGAGAACTTGTAAACTCTTTTCCATACTGATTTTTCCAGAGGGCTTGCCATTAAATTTTCTAAACTGTGTACTTTTAAACTTTTAAACTTTGCAAAAATCAATTCATTGATAAAAGAAATCAAATAAGTGGTGGAAAAAGTTACCGTTTTTATCCACTTTCCTTGAACTTCAACAGCACATGCCAATCGTAACAAGATAAATCTCATCTTGCTAAACCATTACTGTAAAATGTTCTAGCTAAAATGAAGATTGCCCTGGATCTAAATGAAGTTTCTGGACAATAATCTGTCTGGCTGGCTTCCTAGAAAGACTTATTGATGGGTAACTCAGATGAATGTTGCATACCATACATACAAATGAACTTGTGAAAGTGAAAATGAAGGGTAAGTCTTCACAAGTACTTTTACTCTAATTCTTGAGAAGCTGCCTGAGGCCAAAGAGTGTATTAGAAGGTTGACTAAAAGTTAAAAGAAATAATTTGCAAACAAGACCTACCCACATACCAAATATCAACTTGAAGATAATCCACCTAGTAGGCATTCTTGACTTATCGTGTTGACAGACACACAGACACACGAAATATGACGAAAACATAACTTTCTTGACGAAGGTAATAAGTCATATAGTATTACGCTGTACCCATTCAATGATTCATAATAAGAAAATCATAACTTCCTTTGTCAAAATTGTCAAAATCTCCAATAAAAAAATTAAAATTATATCCTTTTTTATGGTATAAAGTATTCAGTCTGCAGACTTCCTGGTTCCATCTGCGAATTCGCAATTTCATCTGCACGTAATCTAACGTGACACGTCGAACCCCGAACATAAGGGAAATCATGGACGAGGAATGACATTACTTCAGCTTCAGTTGCTCAATTGTGCTGGTTTATCGATCACATCTCCCTGCGCTTGTATGTCAGGACCTGGCTGTAGCTCAGTTGTAGACACAACCAACAGACAATGCCAACTGTCAATGAAGAGAATGTTCTGGGCAGTCATTTTTTAGCACAGGCAATAAGATTGATTGTGATTGCTCACTTTTCTGATTGTTTTGTTGTCACACTTTTTTGTTTCAGGTGTGTGATGGCATGAGATTGATGGATGGTTTTACAAAATAATTGTCTTTCTTGTAGGGTCCCTTAATTCATTTTATGTGACAGGTGCATTTTGTCTGCAATAAGACAGATAATATGCTGATTATGCAAAAGATGGTTTTAAGGACATGTTAGATTTAAGTAACATCAGCATTCTTTGCAGGCTTTATATTTTCTTGAAGTTGAATTATGGCAGTCATGATTTTAACATTCGGTATTGGTAATGGCATTTGAGTGACAGGTGCCATTAATGTTGTCAACAGTAGGGTGGTTACCCATTTAAAATGAATAGATTACCCATATCTTGAATAGACATTGATTAACATATCACGCTTTGCAGTCTGTACATTGCCTTTGACTGTACAAACTGTGTGTTCTCTTCAATATTGAACATTCAAGTTAAACTAAATAGACTGAGAAATCTAGTCATTTCCGGAATTAGGATCCTTTGGCTAATGAATTAGAATGCTTATACTTGTAGGATTATCATATTTGTTAACTTGAGTCATACGCTAGATATCAGAATACCCTCTGTATCTGTAGCATGCCTAATCGTAATGTAGCAGATTATGAGAAAGCAGAGGAAAAGGTCACTTAAGCAGAGACTCAACGGAACTAGTAACTACTTATTTATTTTCACCTTCTCAAAGTTATACTTCAAAGTTAAACATTTCAAGTTGTTAAATTAAACATGGAAAGTAAGAAAGATGTGAGATCAAGTTGGGCATAGAACTTACCATATTTGACATTCACACTTCTAACTTCATCCGCTGCATCGATCAATCCGAGTAATTCCTGAAGAGAGATGCTCAGGTTTTGATGATCGCTAAAGTTCTGTAGCACTCCTTCCAGGTCTGCTCTCTTCGGTAGCAATGCCGTCTCATTCACAGAGGGGCTGAAGGCCTCCTCCAGTACTTTGAACACTGCTGCGCCAACCAGCAAGACTGCCACATAGCCAACAGCCAGTCCAAGGAGTGCTTTCCAATTCATCGTTGCTCACTACGTTACTTCACAAGGGCAATAAAGCTGTTACAGTCAGACACGTCGGTCTAACAGTTGTCAGGAGATCCAGACAAGCTTGCCATAGTGACAAGACAGTCAGGGGATGATGAAAAACTTCGGTCACGAGATGTCAGACAACGCACACGTGAGAACAGAAGATCACATGTGCCCTCTTGACTCCACGACTCTTCGTTTTCTTTTGTCAACAGTGTTTGTCAACTTGTGGGTGGGTGAATCGGCCTCTCCATATTCAGACCGCCATAAGGCAATGCCCCCAGTGTAGGTTTATGGCAAGCACCCTCGCTATAAGGGCTTGGGTGGTTTGGAAGGGCCATACCAAAGAAATAATGGGGAATGGATTACTTTGTATATGAACCTGTTTACTAGATGGAGAGGGCAAAAAGTCATAGCTGTGCAATCATGCAAAAAATTATATTCAAGCCCTTAAGGGTATAAGCCTGTACTGTTGCATTTTTCAAAGCATTGTTTTAGACTTGTTGATTGTAGCATTGTTCAAAACATGTCTTCCCCTTGTTTACGATGGTTTAGTCCATGCGTGTCTATATGTAGATGTTATTCTGACCTTATCTGGACTTGACTGAGATCCAATACCAAAATTCCTGACTGAAAAAAAATTACAAATGATCGTAAATCTGTATTGACCTCACCTTACCTATTAAATGACAGGACGAATGCACAGTCACAAAATGAATCATCCTTGTAATTTGATTGTCTGTAGTCGGCTACAGTCACAGAAGTCGTGTAATCAAGTTTCTATCAGTTTTATTCACCGAAGACGACCGCATTCATGCTAGCAAGATTTAGATGCAGTCTGTTTGTTTTAAGTAATTATAAAGTGGTTTTCAAAATATTTCTTTGAAGTGTCGGACTCCCTTTATTATGATTCATGCAAGTTTGCTTTGCATTGTCGGCATAGCGTCGTAACATCTGCAAAGCATTGCAGAGACATAAGTAGAATTTTACCCAAGAGGGTTTGGACATGATTATCTATTCAGTGCATGTATCTCGCTATGAAATAACATTAATATGATCACACTCAGGATCAGCAACAACTTTATATGTTCTTTTGTGAGATCAAATTTTTCCAAATAAAAGGCTTTTGAGGGCAGTGATGAATTTAGTTATCAGTCTGAGAATAATTGTAATGTCCTTTTCAATTTCCTTCCCTTTTTTATGTACCACCACTTAAGCCATTGTTTTTCTAATGGTAAAACTGATTGTCAAGAATTAAATACCAAGTTCAATAGAGAAAGACAAATAGGTATGTCATCATAATCAAATCAGCATTTCAAAGGTTAAGTTAAATAAACAGTTAAGTCCAGTGAATACAATTACTAGACAAAGTGCTCTAAAAGTGGCAGCTTTTACTGTAACAGCGACTAACAAAATTTATGTATTGAAGTCTTAAAAACAGTAGCGACACATAAAAACATGCATTTACCATTGTATACAATGTAGATTCTTTGACATGCAGCTTTGGGAATGTCATAATTGTGATGTATGCTGCCCCTGGCAACCCCAATGTGACCCCTCTGCCACAGTCTAACAATTGGGAAGGCTCACATGTGGGTAGGGGGCTCCTATCAAAAGAGGTCTTTAAGGGGGTTTCTTGAATAAGTTATAATGTTTCTCTTATATGCTATTTACGGACGCAGGATTTTTTTGGACTAACATGTAACTTTTAATGTCCAATATAAAAAACTTGTCAGAAAATGGTAAAAAATAGTGCAAAATGTTAATATGCAGGAACATAGTTGTTACACTGAGATCTAGAGCGTGAAATCAGGTCTTGCGGTTGTGGTGTCCTGTCCCTGACTGACAGCACAGTTGTTGAGACATGTGTCATTCCTCTTCATCATCATCCTCCAGTCTGCCTGTCATCGGCTGGGGTAAGGTTTCTGCACCAGAGAAACCAACACCGCATAAGTGGGTAGCTGTCAGGGGGTCCTTATATGTTCCGACACTACAGGGTATTAGATGTCTGTGTCTTTTTCTGTATCCACGACTGTTTTAGAGGACGAAGGTACATTTAGATCCTAGAAAATCAAAAGAATCTTGATCAGCTTGTCATCAGTTTTAGTTGCCTTCATGCCTTATATCTTAAAAATAGTAGATAGTCTTAAGGTAGCAAAATGGGACTATTGCTGATATCTTTAATACTTCTAATAATATCTTCTAGCTGATATTTTAAATGCTTCTAATACTGTAACAGTACTATCTTCTATCTTATATACAGGAGTCATCGATGAATGTTAGACATCCAGGTTATAAGATACACAATGCAAAAGTTACTTATTGACAGTCATTACAATATCAATCCAGTTGCTTGTCTAATGAGTAACTTTCGTATTGTGTATAGTCCTGTTGTTATTGTTTACAACATGTATTTTCATACTAACAGTAATTTAGTAATATTTCAAAACACTTTTTACTGTTGTATCAATGAGACAATATGGGTAAAAAAAAAGTAATTTGTCACTTTCGTATACCCACTCAGATGATAGTCCTTGTGCAAACTTGCATGTACATGTACATGTAGATAAGTTCCTGCTGCTTTACTTGGTCATTGGAACCAGACAGTTCCTTCATCTGTAATCATTATAGCGACTGCTGCAGACAGAAAATGAGGCAAATTGGTTTCCATCTCTGACTGATTTCTTTTCAAACGTCAGATTCGTAAGTGCAGTTGAAAGCAACCATCATGAAAGATAAATTTGGATTCATTTGGTAGACTTCCAAGTGCAGACAAATTATTTGATGTTGATGAATCGGTTGAGCAATCTTTCAGTGATGAATCGGTCTAATGTTGGTTAGATTGCCTCCGACTGGCACAACCTCCAACCTCGCTTCCTGCTTAGGTCTTTAATGTGTGAGTCACTATTGAATGTCATTATATAAATCTTAACTTATGTCATACCTGGGCTGCGATAACGTTCGATGCGGGTGTTCCAGACCGGTTGATATTTTGGGTTGTCAAAATATGGGCTTGTTCTAGTACTTGTATCACACGTCTTCCATAGAATTTTTCAAACGCATTTTGCGTGCGCCGAGTGTACCACTGATAAAAATACCACTGTGAGTGTGCCGCTGTTGAAAATACAAATACCGGATTTCGAAACATGACTGTGTTATCGTTATGTATTCAGACAAGCATTACTAGTACATAACAGGAGGGAGAAAGAATTCTATTTGGACTCCAATTACTGTTTTCTTCATGATTACAACATTTACTACATTTACTGCGGTTGACTTGTGCTCACATTTTCAGCTCTGTTTGATGATTGTGGAGGATCAAATACTGTAAATGCGTTTAATTTTGTGGCGATTTAATTTTGGGATAGGGAGAAAATGGAGTGTTCACGGTGGTATTTATTTTGGAGTAAAAACTAGGTGGTAGGCAGGCAGGCAGAAGACAGAACAAGCATTTTCGCCTTGGTTTTAAGTTTTGTGGTGAAGAGATCACCGCAAAAAATGTTCACATAAAACCACTGCAAACTTACTGCATTTACAATAATTATTTTAGAAATCGTATTACACAATGTCCTTTTGTTATGGAAAAAAATCAATAAACTTCATTGCCTTTGCGTTTTGACCGAGAGTTCCCAGACCCAATGATTATATAACATTGACATTTATGACCAAAACTAGTCTAAATCAGCTTTCTTATATACAAGGCATACATCACATCACAACGTATACCATTGTCTATGCAATATTCAACATCTTGATCTGAATTCGTGGAGGCACATGTAAGTTGTTTAAGTACAATGATTTCTTTACAGCCATTTTGCCATTCTTTGAGCGCAGTGAGCTAAACCGTGGACTAATGCACTTCACATTAAACATTCATGTTGGCAGAAGTCTTGGACAATGCCATCAACATATCAAACCAGAACCTTTAGGTAGAAAGTCTCCCATGTCAGTACTGAGAATTAAATATTCATGTAGCAGACCTTTACTGAGCACCTTTCTGGTAATGTTGAATGATTCATCTGTTCTAATATATATAATTGCTGGCCTTGAAGTTGAATCAAAGTTATATAATGCCATTATCTTGTGGCGATGCTTAAAACAATTTCAAATTTACCATTATTGAACTCTGCCTTTGCAACATCAGGCACAAGTTCATTACACTCTTTGATAGTGCAAGCTAAGAATAAGACCCTGTATTAACTATACTATGAAGATATTTTTTCCCCTTAGCTCAAAAGTTTATCTATTTTGTTTCTACTTTTTTTGATTCCTAAATCTTTTTTTTTAAATTTTACTTTATTTTTTCCATAGAATTATACTCTTCCCTAAACTTCAAACCACACTTAGAAAGAACCTTAAGAAAGTAAATTATAATTTTTCCTCACCTTGAAAGATTATTTGTGCCATTTTTTGTTTGTTCACATGTCCAACATACTGTAAAAGGGAAAATATTCGGGATGGTTGGTTTTATGTTTGCAGTTTTTGCAGTGACCTCTTCAATACGAACTCAAAACTGCTTCAAAACTTTTTGTCCTTCTTCCCGCCTTCTCCCTTGTTTCAACCATGGCATGAAATTAAATCCCCGCAGACTTAACAGTATATTTGGGTGTATTGTTAGCCAGATTTGCGAGTAACTCAGGTGCGAACAAAAGCTGCAGTATCTATTGTCAAGTTGACTCAGGTGATAAAACTTCTCATTTACAATACTGGACTCTATAACTACACGTTCATCTATCAAGGTCCAAAACTGTTGAATACGACCTTTGTGTGAAGAAGGTCAACAAAATATCACGATTCATCTCCTTCGTACATCTATAGCAAGGAACTCTTGCACAGTTTTACCTAGGTTTTAGACAGGCCTGTCTTGCGTGGCACTTCCTGTGGAGTTGTCAATCCATTTATTGAGTCAGGGTCAGTTTAGTCTGCTGTATCATGATAGGAAACTTTTCTTTTATGTTGGAGAACCCTGATCATCTTTAAGCATGTTTCTCTTTATCAGGCAGACATATTTCAGTCTCTTCCATTTCTGCAGAAGAAACTGCTGTCTTTGATGTTCTGGCTCTTAGGGACATCCCCTCTTCTTGGTTTGTGTCTTTCTTGGCTTGACCTTGAATGTCCTGTTCTGTGTCCTTGTCAGTCATCTCTTCTCCGTTGTCAATGACAGCTTCTCCTGACGGTGTAGTCATGCCCTCCTTTAGTCTGTCTTCTATTCCTTTCATCTCTTCCACAAGGAGGTCAAAGACGGAGGCCAGGAAACAAAGGCCAGTCATGATCCAGCAGAATATCCCAATCTGGAGAAAAGCAAAATAATTTTTTTGTGAATCACTCAATAGCACCTCCTTGCTGTTGCACATGGAAGTGCAGTTAGTTCTCTTTGTCAAACATTTGTACCATAGGTACATGATATGCTTGGGCATCAGTCATTTTCTACAACTTACAGCTTACAGCCATCTTACTTAACTCTATGATATGATAGAACAACATTCAGACATCAAATTTTAACCATTTCATATTAACAAATTACTAGTATTGTCTTTAACATTCTCCCTGCTGCCTTAAACCCCATAATCAATACACATTTGGTGCCAAGTAGCTACCTTTAGTTAGCAGATTAAGCTACTGTATACAAAAATGTATTTGTTGTGTAAAATACGTATTCTTCATAGAATCATACCTTGTATGCAACATTTTGTGCATAAGTTGGACGAGGTTCCAGTGTAGCTACGTAGTCTCCGAACCCCACGGTGCTCAGGGTGATGAATGCGTAGTACAGGGCATCCAGGTATGACCATTCAGTCTCCAGACGGGAGAAGATGTAAGCAGGTAGGAAGAAGAACACGCCAAGGTTTACAGTCGTGACGATGAAGATGTTGACAAAGCGGATGGTGTCAGGATGTTTCTTGAGGAATGCGAGTCTCTTCTTGATTTGGTCTTCCAGAAATCTGGATAAAAGTTGGTGCAAATCACCAACGTTCAAAAACGGAAAAATGATGGAACTAGAATGATCTCATTGTACTGTAGTTCTGAAACTATTGAACCAAAGAGACGTTGTCTTATAGTTACTGTTACAGTAATAGATTCATCGACTATGATGGACGAACATCAATAGATTCTTTACTGAAACATTGTGACAGTGAAACTTTCAAAACTTGTTCGCACTTGTTCCTAGTAAGAAACCTAAGGCTAGCTAGGTTTACTGTTTCTAACATTTTTGGAACGACTGTAGTTTGATCAAAGAATGTTTGTTGATGAAAGCTAGTAACTTCACCTATTCCCATCTGCCAACTTTCCACCAATGGCAGCCAGCATAGTCAGGGTGATCGGGATCCCAAATAAGGCATAAAAACAGCAGAAAATCTGAAAAGTATTTGATACATGATAAGAATGGTAGTGAGGCTAATTCCAAGGATGTCGTGATCAAAGAAGTTGTTTATGGTGATCCAGAATTCTTAATACTAGTTCAATTTCTTTCAACTAGATTAAATATTATTAAAAGATGGACAACAGATCAGTTTTTTCTTTGTATGTTTGACTTTTGATTCATAGATGAATTTTCTTTTGCTACTCATACATTCTTATCTCATTTGAATGTACTTAATGAATTGTCCTGTCTGTGTGTGACTGTGTGTGTGTGTGTGTGTATGTGTGTGTGTGTGTGCATGGGTCCTCACTGCAGTTTCTATATGTACCACCAGAGGGGGTAACATCTGCTGTATTTCTGGTTACCAGTATAGCATGTTAAGACAGTAACTCACTTTCCCTGCATCGGTTGTGATCTGAACATGTCCATATCCTATGGTGGTCACAATGGTGAGACAGAAGAACAGCGCCTCTGTGTAGTCGAGGCTGGAACTGCAGTTGTTGATGTCCGTGCCTGATACATACATTATTAATTGTATTGGAGGTACATAATTGTTGATCAATTTTCTAACCAATGCAACATGCATAGCCAAGGACATTCCAGCTCATACATCAAAAGAAAGGATGTTTTGAATTTAACCTTTAGCACACTGAAGTATATCCGTTTGGCCACCAATTCTATATTGGTAATGGCATTGGGCAGCAGGGAGAGGGTTAAGTGAGACGCCTATGCATCATGATTGGGGACATAAAATAATGTTTTTGCATAGATGTTGACATTTAAAGTTTATTTTCAAGTTCTTGCCTGAGGCCTTACTGCAACATGAGATAATGTATAGAAAAATTATACAGACAGTGCAAGTTAACAATCATTATGATGACAAGTGGAACAAGTGACTATATTTTTGGAACTCACCACATTTCACAGTCACATTCCTTGCTGCATCTATTTCTTTGATGAACTTCAACACCTCCTCTTCACTCTCAAATGACCTGCCCACCACACTGTTCACTAGCTTTTCCACTAGTTCATTGTCTGTCTTTCTTATGCCCTCTCCCTAGAGCGTCATTGGAAAAGATAATTTCATATCTAATATTTGATAGTTTGTACTGTTACCTACATGTTTTAGAGCATGATACGGTTATTCACATGCAGAGAGACATAATTCAAAACAGTTACTGTTAACACTACTTGTGCTTTGAGTTTAACTTGCCTTTTTTCAACAGTACAGACTAATGTGTATGGACTCGATCTGTTAGAATTATGTATTTTCATACATTCCAAATCAATATGCAGTCAGCCTTGAAGTCTTCATTATTCTGGTTGACATTTGACATTAGTGCTGCACATGTGATTCTACAGAAAACTTCTTATCCTTGAGTTTGCTCTTAAGAAGGTCACACGTGACTGAGAGACCTCGAAGACCAATTATGTAGAGACAGTCTTCTGTGTAGCAAAGGACATCATTAAGTAAGGATATTCATTCATTCATGCATAATGTGACATTAGGCCACACCAATTTAATTTCTTGGTTAACAGATTTTTTTTTAAAGTGCTAGATTGGAAAACCAACATGAAAACAGAATCGCAGAGGAAAGTTTGTACTTTGGTGCACACAATTTCAGGGAGTGAACAGGGTTAGGTACAAGTTTTCACCCCAGCCTTCTGTTTTCATTATTTTTTGTGTGCTTAAAATTAAAAATAAAATCTGTTAACCAAGAAATTAAATTGGTGTGGCCTTAAGACAGGATATTCATTCATTCATGCATAATGTGACATTAGGCTGCTGTTAACTACAAATACGATCAGTAACTGACAGTCAAGCAGACTTTCCACTAGTCTAGCTACCAGTAAAAACTCTGGCAACAGCTTTCCAAGGTATTTTTCTTACCTCTTTCTCCTCCAATACTTGAAATATCTTTGCCCCAATAAAAAGCCAGTTACAGAACACCACAAACAAGCCCAACAGTGTTGCCCAGCCAGTCCTTTGTACCGCCATTATCGGCACTCTAGTCATGCACACCCTGAAGGCAACATGTGACGCCGCCAAACAATCTACAATTTAAGCACGTTGAATCAGAGATGACAGAGGTCAATCCTGTGTGACATTTGTCCTCATGTGCAGACTGTCGACTGTAATCAGCTCTGCTCTAACTTGCAGAACAAGTTTTCAGGTTACAAAGGGTCAGTGACACCAGGTGTTGATGATATGCGGGATGTTCCACTAATGTTTTTTTAATGAGATTAGTTATTGATAAGTTATCAGTTTGTCCCCTCAGCTCCAATTTGATGTGATGAATGAATATGCTAGGCAAGAGCTGTCCCAGACAATATTTAATTTTTTGTATAAGGCTAATTAGTTTTCCCAGATATCCAGTGCTACCATTTGGTTTTTTTCTTGTTTAATCAAATTACTTGTATTGAGTTGGTTTGTCTGGTATTAGTATACAATGTGCCCTCTTTTCCTCTTTAAGTCCTCTGCATAAGCAAACAGTGAAACCTTGCGGCATAGTTACTTCCTCACTCTGTGTTTCGCTGTGGTATGACACGGTACAGCGCTGGACAAGGGTTTTGATGTATCCTCCCCTCTGATGTCTGTATTATGCATCTCGTAGTGGACTGTCAAAGCCTCCATTGCACTTCCCTTTTTTTATGACTTATGATAATGTCACATTACTCTTATACAGAAAAATACAACACAGACAGAGTGCAGAAGGTACATAACTGTTGACCTTTATTATGATAGCCGATCTTGGAAGCCATGGATGATTGTGCTCTTCTATGTCATGTAAAGTTCATGATTAATCAAATTACTTGTATTGACTCAGAGTTAGTTTGTCTGGTTAGTATACAATGATCTACATCTTATGCCCTCTTTTCCACACTCTGTAAGTCTTCTGCATTATGATAGACACTGTTGGCAGCCATGGATGTGCTGTTGCATGTCATGTACATGTGTTGTTTTACTTAGGCCACACCAATTTTATTTCTTGGTTAACGGAATTTTAAAAAAATGCTAGATTGGAAAATCAACATGAAAACAGGATCTCACAGGAAAGTTTGTACCAGGTGCACTCAGTTTCAGGGAGTGAACAGGGTCAGGTGCAAGTTTTCACCCCAGCCTTCTGTTATAATGATGTCCTCATGCCCAGATAAAAAAATCTGTTAACCAAGATATTAAATTGGTATGGCCTTATCTCAGTCTGTACCTAGTAATAGTGTCTGATTAAAGATACTGAAATACAAGCAGTGTACATTAAATGTATTATCAAGCTTTAATTACTGGCATATATTCCATTTCACCACAGAATCGTACAATAGAACAATAGAAATATGTGTCAGAACCTGTAGTAGAATATCTAACCACTGCAGGGAGAACAACACTCACATTATACTAGGTAGGGACACTCTTATGTCACCATTGTAGGTCTGAGTCAGTAAAACTGATGCTAACTTAGTACCAGTGTCGTAGGTAAAAAATTAAAACCTACAAGCTTTGTTATGCAAAATATACATTTATCAAATCCTTGAATCTATTATCCATTCGTTTTCCAAGTCAATTGTTTTAAAACATTTTTATTTTATTAGGAGTTTTATAGGACATTCCTAGAGATTAGGATTCATCAGCCCTTTCACATTTCATTTCTCTACATGCCTTAAAAGGCCTCTCACAATGTTCTTGGTTAAGTCTTGTGAGTCTTATTGAAGAAAATACTGGGATATTATCATTTCACTGTGATTACTGACAGTAGGAATAGCACACTTAAAAACATGAATAAATCTTACTTGCCCCAATGTCAACTGGTTGTAAATATTGTCACTGACACCTGTAGTGGCCTTATACCCAATAAAGCCACCTGTTACTGTTAGAATAAGAGTAATCAAATTATTATGCACATTTTTTCTACAAAAATAGCTTTGCTAGTTTTTGAAATCAGCTGCATTCACTGGTAGTGTTGTGCAGTTGCAACCTGTGCCAGCTGAATGGAGTTCGAAGGTGGACAAGCAATGTTTGAACTTTCTCTACAATCTTCATTTTGTACTTAATATCTAACACTTAATATTACAGTGATAGTTCACTACATTATGGTTTCTTGAAGTGCTTCAGAGCCTCCATTCTTGTCACTGTGACAAGAGTTATAACATTTCCATTCCACGAGTAGTGATCATTTAGGTTTTAGTGTTTCACAATAATATTGCCCTCATTATCAGAATCTATTTCTATTTTAATCTGTAGTGATATCATTGTCAGGTATTCTCTCTATTGGTTAATTGTTCTTAGTTCTCTATTGTTATGATACCTAGCGAATGTAGCAATTCATGTAAGGCAGCAGCTTCTTACAAGCTGCAATGAAATTAGAATTCAATATGATAACACCATTTCTTTTTTTTAAGAGTGGCTGCTACAAATCTGATCCCCTAACCCTCAGTGTATGTGTTGTTGCTTTTAATTAGTTCCTGTGGTTAATGCTTGGTACATGTATACAAGATACAAGATAACTTTATTAGAAATCGCAGTGTTGCCACTGAATTAAAACCAACTTACAAACATATCAATCATCAATCAATCAAAACAAATTGTATATGATTACAATTGTGCAACCTTCTACAAGATTTTGAAAATGTATTAGAATTTAGTGCCCACTTTTTCTTACACAATTGTTCAGAGTCTTCTTATAGCAGACAGTACAAAAAGTCAGTTTCATGAATGTATATAAAGAACTATCCCTGCATAGTTTTATCTATGGATCCTCCCCCTCTAACATCTATATCAAACAAATCATAACGGGGTGTCAAATCCTCCATTGTACGTTCCAGTCTTTCCCCACTCTGACACCTCTTTGGGCTTGATGTCTTTGCCCATCTTGGACTTGAAGCCTTTCGGCAACTTCAAGTCTGCCATGTCCACGTTGACCCCATCGATGTTCGGCACGTCCAGGTCGGACATCTTCGATCCCAGGTCTTTCAGTTTTGTCACCATCAAATCCAGAGCGCCGGCGAGGAAGGTCAAGCCAACCATGATCCACAGGAACACAACAAACTATAGGGAGTCAAAAAGTAGACAGTTACTTCATGGAAAGACACTGACATTATTGTTGAACTTGAAGCAAACTAACAAAAGGAGCTTGACTTCTTGTGCCAGGTGACACTGATTACATTTAAAAGGAATATCTACAAAAGGTCTTGAGGTGTCAAAACATTGTTTTCTAGGATGAAAAATCCTGAAAACAGTGTGAAAAGTGTTGACTTGATTTATGTTTTTCAATGGCTTAAGAATCTACATTTTATTAGTTTTATTGAGTTGCCTAAAGACTATGTAATTTTTATTGTATGAGTGAGTGAGTGTGTGAGTGAGTGAGTGAGTGAGTGAGTGAGTGAGTGAGTGAGTGAGTGAGTGCGTGCATGTGTGTGTGTGTGTCAGTGTGTGTGCTGTACACATAATGTAACATTACCTTGTAGATAGTGTTGATAGCATAGCTCTGGGTGCTGGAAGGTAGAGCAGCCACAAAGTCTCCAAACCCGACAGTGCTCAGGGTGATGAAGCAGTAATACAGGGCCTCTAAGTAGGTCCAGTCTTCTTCAACTGGGAAAAAAAAAAATTATAAAGTATCTCATTTTCCAGAGAGTGTTTCTTTTGATTTTTATTCCCTTGACAAAAAAAAGTGTAGTTAGCATCCTAAGATGGAATAGTTTAGCCTGAGTACCAGCATCCGTAGTGACCGCTGGCTCAAAAATTTTTTGTTTGAGCCAGCGGTCACTACGTATACAGAGGCTGGTACTCAGGCTAGGAATAGTTCTTGCTAGTACAAATATCAAGCTCTTTACATGATTTTCTTCAAAGGTTAATATTTCAAGCGTGCAAAATACAAAATGATAGACTACTGTTACAGTAGTGACTTTACAGGATTCCTGTGTCACAATATGGATCAACCTTCCAAACGATATTTTATCTGTTATTATGAATATCACTCATTTGTGGTGTGTTGCTAATGCTAATACTGCCTCAAACCTAAGCCCGATTGAATCGCGTTTATAGCAGCCGCTCTACACCGCTCTGCAGGGAGGGGCTATAATTAATTACAGCCTCAGATAGCGGAGTTTGCGTTTCACAGACTACCACAAACCTGATCATGATATTATACGCAGAACCTTGAGATATGAGAAGACTCAAAATGAAAATTGAAGAAAGCTTTCAAATCTTTATTCGTTTAAATCAACTATGGCAGAAATACATAATATCAATTAATATGAATTCATGTGCTTCTAAATTACGTTGATCTTACACGTCATATCTATACACACAATATAACACAACAACACTAAAAAAAATTGACACCCAACGTTGAGACACACCTAAAGTGAAGATGAGAGCAGGGATGAAGAAGAACACACTCAGCATGACGATCAGGGAGACGAGAATCCCCACTATGCTGATGAACCCTGGGTTCTTGATCTTCTTGGAGAGTGCTTCCTTCACACGTTTGTCCAGCCATCTGTAAAGGAAAGTTAGATCATGATCACTTTTAATCCACTTCTGAATCAGTTGTACATGTACTTATAACTGCACTGAAACAGTAACTGCAGCAGTTTTTACATCTCAGTATTGTCATGATTTCATCATTCTTTGGAATTAAAATCTGATATAATTGTACTATTCAAACGTTATTAAGCAGTGTAAATCATTTTTCTTAAGATGTGTCAGGTAACCATGAAACAAAACAAGATGGTCATCAATATGACTATTATATGACCATTAAAATAATAGTACCGGGTATGATCCTTTTGCATGCACTACTGTGACAGTTACAAAAAAAACTGTGAATGTTTTTTCCTTTTTTTCCTCCAAAAAATGAAATGGTAAAACCAAAATAGTCTACCTGTTTGCATCACCCAGTTGACCACCAACAAGTGCCAGTAGGATCAAACAGATGGGAATGCCGATAAAGGCAAAGGCACAGCAGAAGATCTGTAGAACGGTAGGGATGATGACACTTCTGATCAGTTTTCTTGGTAGCAAAATTTGCATCAGCACAATAATATAGCATAATGGTAGCATCGGGCGTAGTCCAGTGGTTAGCGGCCCTGGCTCTTGAACTACCGGTAGAAGCCGTGATTTTTATTCCTGCTGTGTCGGTCACCAGACATGCACGCTATCAGAAAGCATAGCAGTCCTAAGGGTGGGACATAAAACCGTGGTCCACTGTTCATTGTGCTTGTCAAAAAGAGCGCCAGTCTTCTCTATCACGACCAGTGGAAGAATAGCTCTTAAGTACGCTAAACTGGTTCGATATCACTATCACATGCAGATGCTACCTTACAAATAGTATTTTCAGACAGTAAAATGGCCTAAACTTGAAACAGCCATTGAAAGACATACCTTTCCAGCATCTGTTAAAGGCCCCATATGTCCGTAGCCAATGGTGGTGACAATCGTCATGCAGAAGTACCACGACTCCATGTAGTCAAGGTTGTATGATGTATCATTGTCATGAGATACTGAAAAAACAGTCAATGACATTAGTTAAGCCAAGATCATTAACTAGGAGGGGAGGAGGCGGCCAAGGCCTATTTAGTATCTGCCCTTCAAAAATTGTGACCACAGCACAGCCACCCAGACACACACACAAACAAACAGCCGTGAAAACTTATCAACCTTTTCGACAACGGTAATAATCTATACACTTAATGTTTTGTTTTGCCACTTCTACAATGTACCAGTCCCCTTATACAGTGTAGGCCTTAATACTTTGTCCCAATGCAAAAAATTAGCGCATCAACTTTTTCATTGAACAGTTGAAAATATGTAGCCCTAACTTTTGTGCTTTGTTATAACAATCTATAACTTAAAGGTCAACTAAATATTTCCACAAACAATAAAAAAGTAGCACAGATTTAATGTCTAAACAATGTCAGGTAATTAAACCAGATATAGAAAAGAGCACAAGGTTTGATTGATATTAATGACTTATGCATATGACTTTCATCAGGTTTGTTTTGCATTCTTTTATTGAATTTGCAACCAGGGAAACCTTTCAAGAAATTGTGACCTTGGTGTTACATTAAGGTCATGAGTTCTTGTGTCCTTGCACGTAGGCACTGTCTGCTGCAGTGATTTTGCAACCATCATTATATATGACTATTGGCCTCAGGAAAATTGTGGAGCGATCTTAGTATTCAAATTAGGTTATCCAAGTTGACTACACAGATATTAAACTGTGATTAGTCCATGCACAGTCTCCACTTTGCATTGGGTTGAACTCAAAACATAACTACCTTAGCCAAGAAGGTAATGTTTTGGTGAGCGTGTGTCTGTGTTTGAACACGATAACTCAAGAATGCTTGGGTGGAGCGTCTTGATATGTGGTTACGGTCTTGATGAAAACTGGAAACGATGAGATCGTGTTGCCACTGGAGGTTTGCGAATGCCTCGAACATGACTTGACTTGCTGTGAACGTAATATTGTACAATCGTCTGTTAAACACCCCGACTGTAACGTTATCCATGTCAACCTTTACCAAAATTATCTCAGTCAGGTGCACAGCCTAATGTATGAATTTATAATAGGTCGTTCACCCCACATCACTCAAGCCTGAAACATTAGCTTGGTGTGTGACTTAACTGAATCAATACTGTTGATTTAACTTCTCCACATCAACTCTTACAGATGATAAGTGTCTGTAGTTTTGATCAAAAGTTTTGGATAAGTGCTGTAGATTATTTTGAGTGCTTTTGGTCAACCACACTATGATTATAGTACCCCAGGGCACTTTTCATTTTCACAGGGACGCTTAGGGAATGGTGGATAATGGGGGAGGTGGGATAACCTGGAATCCAAACCTATCATAGCTCCTCTCCGCAATTTGGGAGCTACATGTATAATAGGTTTGGATTCCAGGCTATAGGTGGGATTGTTAAGCCATTGTTCAACAAAATGTCATCAAGTGTAGACAGAGTATTCAGAGATATTACAATTAAGATATTAGGATTTAAACCCACAATCTCTAATATATGCTTTTCTACAAGGCTTTAGCGCATTGTTCCCTTACTTTTCAGGTATATAATCATCCATGACCTTTTATCTATACAGTGTGGCTTCAAAGGTTAGGTGTTATGGTTTGGTCTGTCTGAAATTCAACGTGACCGCCTGAGGTAACCACATGTTAAGCCTCAGGATTTTCTCTACAAAACAATGGATGAGTCACTTAATATGCAGAATTTCTGCATGGTGGCACAGGAATCATTGATGCCAACAAATGTGTGTAACTCAATTAAAAACATGTAATACTATATGATACATGTTGAGGCCCAAGTTCAGACTTTGGTGACATTATGACTGTTACCTAAGCGAAAAGCTTAAATGGATTTTCACTAATTTGCATAATACCAGTCTTAAAAGCTCTGCATTGCAATATTTTATGATATTGTGATAAAAAGCTGGAAAATGGGATAGAGCCAAATACTATGTGTAGTTTCAGTAGTTTGCATACAATACTGCCACTGTCCTTGGCAAGGTCATGGGTTACAGTTTGGTTGGGTTTTAAGTGCCCTTGTGTGACCTTCCAACCCTTCAAATTATAATCATTAATAATTGCATTTTGGTCAAACAAGACTAGTGTGTCTTCTAAAGTTAAGCACCATCTTCCTAATTTTTCAAAGCTATCTTTCGAAAAGAAATTACATGCTGTCATTTCCAAAACAAAAAAGATGGGATCCATAAATAGACGTAACGTAATGTTTTAAGAACCTATTACAAATGGCACCGGTATACAGTAATGTCTCTAAGAATGTTTTGCTGTTGCAGTAATACCAGCTTGTTTTTTGTATTTTTCGTACATGTATAACTATATACAAGGCATGTAGGCATCTTAACATCGCTGTAAGCCATGTTATTTTATCTAGTCTGACACCAGTGCTATTGAATTGAATATGTAATGTCTGTTACCAGTACTGTTTAGTACATAACAAACCACAGAGAATGTCTTTCTCACCTTGCTCGAGTATTCTTCCGTGCTTTGCAATTTCAACTTGCTTCACCAAATCGTGCACTTCAGCGTCAGTTGGAGGTACTCCATTTGTGGTGAAGTTTTGAACAAATTCGTGCACAATGTCGTCCACCCGGCGCCTTCTCGGTGGCGGATCTTCAGGGTCGTAGAAATGGTCTTCCAATCCCTTAAAGATGCCGGCTCCAGCAAATAGGAATACTAAGAAAATGATGAAAACTGGTAATATCTGCTTCCACGTAGCCTGGCCCTCACCCATGGTGTCTTCAGGACAACTGTAAAGTTTGTAATTTTCTCCAGGAGCCTTGTCCTACCTGTTGACAGTGTGGTCACCCTTAAGCTTATTCCTCTGACTGTCTTGTAATGTATGCCGTCGTCCCGCCTCTGTATAAGAAGGCAGATAGAAGATATATGTGAGGACCCTCGAGGCAGTTAACCGCACCCAGATTTTCCAAGTCGTAATAACGTGTTATAAAGCCTCAAGGTTGGCTGTCAACACAGAAAACAACTTTAAGCCACCTGGAGTGACTGTCTACAGCACCAGAAACAGCTTGGTTCACTAAACAGATTAACCAATTTGTGCAACAACCCACTTTTAGAGGCATTGTTAAAATCCTTTGTCAAGTGTCTTTGTATTCAAGCTACAAGTCTGAATTATAGTGTTACAGTTACTTTACAGTACCTAACAACTTGACCTTCTAATAGTTTTTGCCTGGACTGACTCCTAGAAAGTGAGGCTATTTTGTATCTGTCGGAAATAGCCTGCCCCTTATCAGACTTTTGATCATAAACACATAATCATTGACAAACAATTATTACCTGTCACTGGGTAGGCTCTACTAGTTCAGGGAGATTCCATTAACTTTAAAAATCTTAGGAGGGACGATTTTTACCTTCTTGAGACAAGATAAGGACAAGGTATAAACCAGACAACATCAAAGAGTTTGAGTTTTGCTAAAAGTAGCAAAGCATTAAACAGCACACACAAACCAACAAACACAAAGTTAGGCCCCATTTACATCAGGAAAATTTCAAGGTCACATGCCAGGTTTCTTTCGACACACACTGACAAGAAGACACTGTCCTAAACCTCTGACAGCGCAGAACTTTCAAAATGGCGGGAGAACGGACTAAAAAATTTTGTTTTTCATTTCTTTTGACAAATAATGCTTCTCTTTTTGAGGGTGTATTTCAATTGCCAGGCATGTAGAAGGTCATGAAAATGGCTGTCCTATGACACCTTGGGCTGATTTACACTCAGCAAAGTTGTATGCCATTGTCATACATTCAGAAATTTTCCTTGTGTAAATCGGGCCTAACATACTTAGAATTACACACCCAAACCTACGTAGCCCATCTCTATATATCTATGGATGTGGAGTGAAAGTCTCGCTTTTCACTCCGATCTATTGTTAATACCACTATTCTTACAGCAGAAATAAATTAAGTGTCTCACCTGTATACATGTACTACTTCAATATAAAACATGTACCACTATCAGTGTATCTTACAAATTGATACAAAAGAGTCACTAACTTGTTATGACATCACCTAGTAATGGTAGGTACTAGACAATTTGGTCGTATTGTTTGGAAGACACAATGTGTGTTGATTCCAGTTGATTGGTTAGTTTCAAACGTCCTTGGTGCGAAACACAGTAACGTTATTGTCTGGTGTGAAGAGTTAAAAGTACACTTTGAAAGTGGACCAGGTGCTTTTTCTTACCAGCCTACCTCATTTTAACTTCTGTTAGTAAAAATCAAAGGCCATAATAGGTATTGACGAGAAAGGGTAGGTTTGAAAACCTCTGTACTTGTAGTTGAAAAACATAATTATCTTGTGCTTTTATGCAGAAAATTTGTTATGTATGACACAGATCTGGACAGGAGACAGGCCTCAAGGTTATTAAGATAAAAGATACCACCTAAGATGACGTCATCATTACATTCGTTGAGAAGGTGTTTTAGGTGCCGTTTGTGTGTGTGTGTGTGTGTGTGTGTGTGTTTGTCTGTGTCTGAACATCATAACTTGAGAAGCTGGATCCTTGTGATATTTGGTAGGTGGGTCGAGAAAACAAAGGTCGAGGTTGATAATTGGCCACTAGCAGTTTTCTATGGTACTGCAGCACAGCCAGTTTTGATACCACTTGTTCTGGACATGTTTTGGTAATTTTTTTAGAGTGGTAGCTATTGGGAAAAAGTGTAGGTTTGGACAACCTAGGGTGTTTGTTTTTTGGAACTCCAGGGGCCGATTTTGTTATAAACTTTGAAAGAGAACTTGTGAAATGGTCAATGGATCATCTTAATGTTTGGTATGTAAATAGCTTATTAAGTGATCATGAAGATTTACATACTAACCATATGTGCAAATCGGTATCTTTTAAATCAGTTATGGTAATAAAGATCTCATTTTCATAATCAATGAGAGAATACTAAGAATAATAATTTGATAGTGGTAAATGACAGCAGTTTCATAGTTGGAGCATTAGGAAGCTAAGTGACAGTTAGACACAAATTATGCAAATAAGGGCCTCATTAACATGATCTATGAGGAAGAGCTATTATAACATTCTTTGCTTATACTTTGAACAACCTGAGCATGATATTAACTTATTTGGGTAGAGAAGAATGTAATGTGATTTATGCAAATGAGGACATGATTTGCATAACCAATGAAATACATCACTCGAAAAAGTCAACATCATTTGGCGAAGGTGCGTGGTCATGGAACTCCACTCTTTTACCCCATTGTACTGAACTTGTAATAATGATATCATGGGCATCACGCCTTGGCAGCTTGTTGACAATTGTGACCTGTGCATGGAGACTAAAGGCATCCCTCATAATCCAGCATATATTACAGTGACTGTCATGTATACCTGAAGTTTGCAAACTTTGATAACTTTTGAAGTTGTGCCTGTAAATCTCTTTTTTGAAGTTTTTGAAGATGACAGATATAGGTCACCTATCAGACAAAGGTTAATGGACATTACATGTACAGTAAGTTGTATATTGGGCCACAGTGACCTAGCTAAGTCATCCCAGGAGGCAATATGAAAGCCTCATACTAATATAAGCTATGGGACAGACGGACAGATGGACGAACGGATACTAAAAAACGTTGCCTAGGAAAATATATTTTGTATAAAGAGTCATAAAAAGGTATGAAATGATTATGGAATTTTTGATAAGTTTGAGTTTATAATGGCATGGGTACTGGTAACATATATCGACAAAAAAATGACTCCACCATATAAATATACTTCTTACAGACAGGTGTATAGCAGTACTGTACTATATAAATGTTTGAAGGTCTTGATTAATACTCTACAGATTAGTAATTGTAACACCTATTCTCCAAGTAAACATACCATTTTGGCTTCATTAGAAAGTTGTTACATTAGACTAACTTCCTATTTGGTTTCCACTTACGAAAACATAGAAAGTGAACTACATTACGAACAACAATATGATTGGAGACCATTAGACAAACAACAATTGGAGTAGCCATAAACACAACAATGCTTTGTGTAAGTTCACGTACCTTTGGTTGACCGTCCACAAAGCTCCTACGAACGCGTCGTCTCCCAGACTGACTAACTTGGCGCCTGAATATCTAATCAGAAATGGGACCGCCGTTCTAGTTGACACCTTTGTTCCCCGGAAACAAGACAATGTTGGGTCAAGGTACGACCATTTATCTCACCATCATGAAAGGGTCCCATAAAAATGTAATTTGCAGTGGGTGGCAGGTTGCTAGGCAATCTCTGAGTGGCTCCTCCCAATATCCTGACTCAAAGTGGCATGTTTAATCATATCATAACACTGTGTGCATCTTCATATTCATACCTGGAATCCATGCAGGTTACCTTTTCCCTCAAGACTTTGGCGCCATAAATGATTCGGACAGTCAGACGCCATTGTATTGTGACGATGTAAGTGGCCATGAATTTTTAAGGACTAAAAGTTTATGCAGACCATGATAATGCTATGGTTTCCCATGGCATTGTTTAGTTTATGAGTGATGTGGGCGGGTGCCTGGCTTTGATCCATTGGCTGTAGTCTGGTTTTGAACTCTCCTGATACCGCACCCTTTGGGAATGTCCTAATGCTATTGTGCAAATGTCAATAGTCTGTTGCTGTTGAGTCTTGAGTTGACATATATACATTATGATATTATGGTAAATGGTTGATATTAATGCAGGATTGGATAGAGGTTTGAGGGCAAGCTGTTCAAGCAACTTCAATGATTGCCAAATACATTTAATTTAAAATGTTAAGGAGTGACCCTTTTAGAATATGTGAAGGAGAAGAATGTGGGAACCTATAATCATGAAATAGAATCATTCAAATGTACTGCTACATGATTGTACCTTGCAAAGTTTGAGCTTTTGTAGTCTAAAAACTTGACATGATAGATGTTTTAACATCTATAAAAAAACTGCTGAAATAACATGCAAAATGTACAGTGTCCAGATCACCATTATGGTATAATTGGTCAGCTCATGACATCTTGGACAGTTAATGTTATGTTTGGAGGGGCAAATTCAATGTATTTATGGAGTAACAAAGTCAATTATTGTCTATTTGAATCTATTTGACTTGTTAGTTGTTTTCTTCATGTTTGAATCGCGCTTATAAATGGCCTTCCCAACATCCGGAAGCTGGAAGGGGAGGGGCCATTACAACCTTGGACAGTAGAGTTTGCGCTACACATGCTACCTTCAGATATGCTAGTTGGAAAATTGTATTTATTTACTTTCTTTGTTTCCATAGCATCCTGAAGTACTGCATGTTAGTGGGGTCGGCCAACACACTGAGGGAACATGCCAACCTCATGCACACAACGTCATTTCAGTACAACAGGTAAGTTCATATATACAATTAGAAGTTTTCTCACATATACTTAGCGTTTTGTCCAGAAAGGAGCAGCAGACATTTGTTGGTCCCTTCCACAGAGAAACTTTATCAACTTGAAAGTTTATTATCTTTCCCTTTGAAGGAATGATTTACAATTCCATTTCTTTCCATTAGCCCTGCAAATGACAATATCTGATGTAATCAAAGTGAAAAATGTATAGTCTACCTTACTTGTTTGTTATACATTGACACTAAGCTTTGCAAACCAGGAAAATATTATTCTTATTCTTAACTCTATCATTAAGCAACAAAACTTTAACATTGCTGTGATACCCAGCTGTAAAAACGTAGGAAATATACCCCTTTTTATCAACTACAAAGTGTGGTTTGTCACTTCCTTGATATGGTATTAGGTAAATATTGTATTGCCTTTTGAAACAATGTTTAGTCATCACTGACGGATGCTGTCTGAAACATCTGACTGTTTTAGAATTTTATCCAGTAACTGTTGCTATTTTTGGCAAATATACAATGTGCGATAAATGCAAACTGCAGAACACCTTTATAAATTAGGCACCTACCTGTACATTGTATGATAAGTTTCTCCTTACATGTAGGTGGAATATCAATATTCGATTCAGGACTGGTCATGATTCCATGCACAGTCTTAAGATGTCAGTAATAAAATGATTTTTTACAGCATCAAATAATTGCTTGATAAGCTAGTTGCTCCCAGCCACACCCTAGAGTAATTGAAAATTGCAAAAAATTGATATGCTTATGAAATGATATCATGGCTTCAACAGAAGTTTTAGGCCCCAATCCCTATAAATATTGGATATCATAATTTCTCTTACCCTGCAGTTCAAGTGAAAGTTGACATGTTATTGCACAAGCTGTCATTGCTCCTTATTCCTGGTACCAAAAGTTTTATTGAATAAAACGATAATAAAGGCAAGGAAAAAGTGGCAGAATATTTTCAAATACTTAAGACCACACCAATTTAATTTCTTGGTTAACAGATTTTTTTTTAAATTTTAGCAACAACAAAAAATCATGAAAACAGAAGGCTGGGGTGAAAACTTGCACCTGACCCTGTTCACTGATCCCTGAAACTGTTTGCACCAAAGTACAAACTTTCCTCTGAGATTCTGCTTTCCTGTTGATTTTCCAATCTAGCATATTTCTAAAAATTCCGTTAACCACGAAATTAAAATGATGTGGCCTTATCCCAAAATAAATATTAAAATCTGATGTTTGTGATATAGGATATCACAGTTTAGTGTCTTGTATGTAATGTCCATTTTTGCCCCAGTCTGCCAGTTCCTGCGGTTCGATCTCTTTTTCCTTCCCTGACTTCCTGACATTCGTGACGTTGTTAGAGCCATTTTTGTGTTCTGCCCCGTTTACGTGGTTGCTGTCGGCGTCATGTGCCTCGTTTGTTTCACCAATGACCTCGTTCTCAGGTCCATCTGTGATCTCGGTCGGATCTAGATCCATGTCCGTCACCTTCTCTCCCAGGATCTTCAGGGCCGTGCCGATCCTCTCGAGGGATCCAGCTAGGAAGGCCAGACCCACGATGATCCACAGGAACACGGAAATCTGGGGGAGGGGGAGAACTTTAGTCCAACCTCTGCTTAAAGTAAAACACAAAAGGTTTTGGTTCATAATCAGGAACGTTTTGATGCTGAGTGTCCTCTAAAAAGTCTAAACGAAATTTAAGATTACATTAAGATTGTATTTCCAAAATATCAGAATGCCTTTTGGAATTCTAAACTTAATAATCAGTGTATGATGTCAATTTTTTTCCTTGCAAAATTCTAGATAAATTTTGTTATAAAATTACATGCTCAGCTTCATGCACCAGTGCATAGCTATGGTGTGTCTAACACAAGTGTGGCAGACAGCATTTTCATCTAAAACTTGATGTGAACTACGCTGTACCTTGTAAACAACATTAGCGGCTATATGCATGTCGTCAGTCGGTAGAGCTGCAACAAAGTCCCCAAACCCCACTGTGGTGAGGGTGATGACACAGAAGTAGATGGCCTCCAGGTAGGTCCAGGTCTCAACTAGAAAAAAAAGGTACAGATTAGAAACATTCCATTTGTTAAAGCAAGAGCAGTTCTGTATCAGTTCGTATATGATGAAATCAACTTTAACAATGACCATGGAATTAGAGGAAGAAAAAAAGAGTTAAGCCTTTTTTTTTAGGGTCCAGTTGGTTTTTCATTAATTTTAGCAATATTGACATTAGCAAGACATTACCAAGACTTAGGCCTAGATAACCTTTTGTTTAATGATATTGACAGTTTTAAAGTATCTGGCGGAATTATGAGTCTCACATTTAAGGTTACTTCTTGTTTCACTAATTTTGTCATTAATTGTCAGTGTCTTCTCTGTAAACCATGAATGTCAGGCAAATATATCTCACGTATGAAAGAAACAAGCATGATGTACCTTTATGGAAGACGAGAGCAGGAAGGAAGAAAAATGACGTAATCATGATGGTCAGTGATATGGCTAGTCCTGGTGCTCGGAATTTCCTTGGAATCTGTGTTACTCTGGCCAGGAGCTCCCTCACACGTTTCTCTATCCACCTGTAAAAGGAAAGAGAAAAGGTTAATATATATCAAGTTCCACTTAAGCTCCACATGTATGTAATACAACTATATGATTGTACAGTATGTAATTTCGACTTAAATTCACATGCCGTAAATTGGTACATGTATATAGGGCAATGTCCATTTCCGTTTCCATATCCCTCGTGCCACACGTACGTATACAGTTAAGCAAGCATTACAGTTAGGGGGCTAGTCTGCTCGACATGAGGAGTTGTGTACCTTCACCTCAGTTGTATTACTCTTTCCAAGAAGGTTTAACCTCCTTGCTCTGTCTCAGGTACTGTGTGCTTATAAATTTGCAAGAGAGGACAAGATATACTCGGCAGCTATATAGATGACATTGTATGTTTCAAGGAGGTTATGTATGTTTCAATACTGGGGTAGCATGCTTAGCAGAAAAATTAGTAATACTATATATAATGTACTATCTTATCAACACAGTGCTGTTATTAAGTTTGTTCAAGGAAAAAAAATCAAACTAAGATTCAAAACGAAATCGTTAAATTCTTAGACAACCAAAAACTTTCTACCTGCTTGAATCACTCAACTGTGCTCCTACAAGAGTCAGGAGGATGATCCATACTGGAATACCAAGTAGGGCATAGATGCAACAGAAAAGCTGTAAAATATCACCATCATCAAGACTAAGTTAAGTCAAGTTTATTGCACAACAATTGCATCAGGTACAATGTACGGCAAATAACATGGAATAACAACAACTGCGGGCTATTTATACTAGACTAAGTTTACTAAATAACTAATCTAACATCATTACTCAATACATAAGATAATGGAATGATGTATTTCACATTATGGCATGGCTTCTCTTTTGCATAGAATTATATTATGAATTGGCCTACTGTAGACAGATACATAGTCAGGACATGATAGAAGACTGTACATTGAATATTTCTCTACTAAGTTTTGTTCCAGGTAGTGTTATTTTCTTCTTACAGGTAATCATCAATCTTTTCCTTTCATCGGGACTGTCTGTGAATAGGACACAGTGATAATATGAGAAAAAAAAGAAGAATATTTAAAGTTGACTAGTTTTTGTTTGTCTATGGTTAAAAACAGAGCGTTCGTCATCCAATGTCATATACAGTTATACAGCTTGAAGATTAAACTTGCATATGGCTCACGTATACATATCTGTTGGTTGAAGTGTATTAAGAAGTCCTGAAAATGAAATCACTTGAAGGAAATTATCTTTATTTTTTCATTCATTGGTTTTAACTATGTAGGAATGACATACAACCTGTGTGGTGAACTACTAGCTGGTGTCTATCACAATGGGCTGGCCTTGCTGATAAGACAATACAGATTCTGATCATGATATTTGAACATGAACTAGGCAATATGCCTCCTATCCGAACACTATGTTATGTTATGTTATGTTATGTTATGTTATGTTATGAAACAATTTGAGAAGACTAGTGTGATGAACGGAAATGATAAATAGAAACCCTTGAAATTTTACCACGAGCTTAAGTTTACAAATACTCTTGAAAATGTGCAGGTTAGGCATATAGAGAATTTGAGACCATGGTCTAAGCCCCAATGGTTAGTGCTCAGTAGTCGTGTACATGTAATACCTTTCCAGCATCTGTTACAGGCCCCATATGTCCATAGCCGATGGTGGTGACGATCGTCATGCAGAAGTACCAGGACTCCATGTAGTCAAGGTGGTAGTTTTCAGATGTATTCTCATGTATAGCTGAAAATCAAATAGGGGACATATGGGACTTAAGTAATGATCATGTTCCAAACAAATAGTTATATTGTCAATTTGGTAGAATCAGCAATCAATAATTGTATACTACTTGCACCAGGAATAGTCTAAGACTTTTGATTGTTTCCGAATTAAAAGGCTTCTTATTTAGGCCATTTTCCATAGAGGACACTGCAAAAATTGCAAGCTTAAAACTAACTGCAAACTTAGATGCATTAACAGTATGTCCTTTGAGGCTGCAATGGATGCTAGAAGTAAGGTAACTCTCTCACTATTATCGATGTACCCGTGCCTTGCGATATCTATCCGTTTCAGTAGTTCGTACACGTCGTGGTTCGTCACGTAGCTGTGATTTTTCACGAACTCTACCACAACGTCTTCCACTTTATGGACCCTTTCTGGCACCGCTTCTGGGTTGTATAAGTTTTCCTCAAGTGCCTTGAAGATTCCAGCTCCAACAAACAGTATTGCCAGCAGCACACAGAACACAACGGTGATCTGTTTCCAGCCGACCTGGCCGTCGCCCATAGTTTACAAGCTTTTCTCCTGTGTCCTCTCGCCGAGTGAATGTTGCTTTGTGATCAGCCTTATACTGTACGTGACTGTGTTCTTCTTTGACCTAAAAGAAAGCATTCTTCTTCAACTTTGTTGGTTGGCATTTGACTCTCTACTTCACAGTTTAAAAGCTCAGCTGTACTAGCTTTTATGTTTTCTAGACATTTTTACATCACACCAAACATGCAGGTCATTGCACTAAGCAGAAATCTTTGGTTGGTAACCTTTCCCTATAGTTGTCTGACCAGCTCATCAAATATATTTATTTACAGGTAAAACAAGACAGAGATGAAGTCTTTTTGTTTGATACACGTCATCCATTGCATTGGATTAATGATTTACTAGCACTATTGTTTGCTAAATGAGTAACATACAATTACAGATAGTCAAGTGAAAACATAACAGTTGACAGTAGGATTCAGAACACCCAGTCTAATTTTTTGGGGGAAAATTCAAGTTAATTGTCTGGAAGTACATTGACAAAATGAATCAATTTCTGCAAGTATATTGTAACAATCTTAATCTTAATAATTATGTAGTTGTTAATTAGCTGTCTCCAGGGGTATAGCCAGTTCCCAAAAATCTGTAGAATTCAGAGCCAGATTTCTGGGGAATTCTAGGAACCTTTAAGCCAGAAATCTGTTTACACGTACAGTATACAGTAGTTGACTCCTGAAGCTTAAGAATAACTGAACTCACTAAAAGTAAAAGACAGTATACTTCCCAGCAGAAGGAAATGGAAAGTGTACAACGTACATAAAAGTTGTGTTCCCACGTTCGTGTTTGTAATGATACTGTAACAGTTGTTTCCACCAAATTAACCCAATTTTCCAGCCGCAGGGTTCAATCACCCAACAAGTATGTAGTTTTGTCTGTCCTCTCAGATAAGATTTTTCAAGTTAGGTACAAACTGAAGAGTTTCCCTAAGGCTTGCTAAAGCAGAAAAAACTATGAATTCAGCCTGTATTGTAGTCGTTTTAGATTAGAAACTGATAGAATACTTTACCTGTGGTTGTTGACTGAAGGTGATGCAACAAGCCCTGCCTAAACTTGCAATTATTAATATCCTGTCTGACCAGTTTTTGTGACGTACTCGTCTCATTAACAATCTGGTCAGACCTCGTAGTCAACAGCAACTGTACTATGTTATTGTTATTGTTAAGCCAAAAATAGTTACTCAAGCAACTGGATAGAATTTTGAAATTTTTTTGAGCAACTATTTTTGGCTTAATATCTTATTACATGGATGTCTGTTACTGTACTATGTATTGCTTTGGATTATGTGATAATCCTATAAGCTTTGAAAACTTTGAAATTATATTTGATTATATCATAAACTTCTTGTTAACTATAGATATGCCAGTTGGCAACATGATTTTCTCTGGTTAGATAAATAAACAAGCAAACAATAGGCAGTAGTAGTGGGCAACCTTAAGCCAACCGTACACACTCACGCCGTATCTTCAGAAAAGACGCTATAGCCGCATAGTCCCTGTTTAAGACTTTATTCAAGGCCACATCCAGACTAGATTCGCCTTGGTGGGGCTTAAAGCATGTCATGTACAATTTTTTGTACATACAAACAATGTTATGTCATATTAAGCATCAAAGCTTCACCATTGGTAAGATTCTGAGCTGTACAAATCTAGGAAATATTACACACTATCAACCTCAGATAAAATATGTCCCTTCCTAAGTAATCATACTGTATGATATTATTCAGATATGCTGCATAATTGCCTTTTGAAACAGTATAATATGTGCAATAAACTACAAACTGCATTAAACTGTCAGATCTACATGTATGGTAATTATTTTCATGGGGTGTAATGTTGAGCTTGTGATTGCAGTGGTTTGTTTAGCACTTATGGTTTGCACAAAAAAGCAAAGGATTTATTTACAACATCAACCAATTACTAAATATGCTGCTCATTGCACCGCTGTAATTCTACGGAGTAATTGAAATTGGCAACAACACCTACCATGGTTTTGAAATGTCTGCAACTGTTTTATATGGCTTTTACTGAAATTTGATGCCCCAATTCCTACAAATATTTCATTGACCATGAAGTTAAGTCTATTTCACAAGCTGATATACACTGAAATGTTTTACCATGAATGGCATCATAGTATCGTTTCTTTCAATTCGTTGTTACTTCCATTTTTCCCCCAGTCAGAAAGTTCCTTGAGTTTGAGTTCTTTTTCTTCCCGTGACTTCCTACCGTTCCTAACATTGTCAGAGCCATTTTTGTGTCCTGCCCGGTTTAAGGGATCACTTTCCGCATGATCTGTCTCTTCCGTTTCACCGATGAATCCACCCTCAGATTCATCTGTGCTCTCGAGGGGATCTAGATCCATGTCCGTCACCTTCTCCCCCAGGATCTTCAGGGCCGTCCCGATCCTCTCGAGGGATCCAGCGAGGAAGGCCAGACCAACGGTGATCCACAGGAACACTGAAATCTGGAGGAGGGGGTGAACGCCAAATATTAGCATTATCATAATGGGAAATCTAAAATTTGATCAAAATAAAGTGCATTCGTTTGAAAATCCTAATTTTAGTCAATTTTTTTTCAAATACAGCTAATATTCATGCTTCCCTCTATTTTATATATTATAGAGAATTGGGATTGGAAACATCCTTATCCTGTTGATTCAAGCATGTCACTAACATGGACCAATTATTATCAGACTGAACTTTTTATTACCATGGTGTTGGAGGCTGTTACGACTGGTTTCCATAGTGACAGAGAATTCTGAGCTTCTATTGGACTGATTTTCATAGCTATAAAGAATCTTGATGTTAGTCTTGTCATTTTCAAATCAGTCTCCTATAACATGTAGCTCTTAGGGCAGGGGGTCCACTCAAGAGATTCTGTAACACAGGCTAAGTAGTTGCATATGTTCAACACTGAAGTGACAGTAAACCTTTTCTATCCAGAACTTCCAGACAATGTGAACTAAACTATGTCGTACCTTATAGACAATGTTAGCAGCTGTATTCATGTCTTCTGTTGGTTTAGCTGGAACAAAGTCCCCAAACCCCACTGTGGTGAGGGTGATGACACAGAAGTAGATAGCTTCTAGGTAGGTCCAGGTCTCAACTAGAAAAAAAGTACAGAAACATTCCATTTGTTAAAGCAAGAAAGCTGGCAGTTGATATATGGTAAATGCATTGATGCAGTGACCAAGGAATTGGAAGATTCAGACAAAAATGTCTTCCTTCAAGGTAAGGTCCAATATGGACAAGTGCAGTTTGTGGTAACGTTTACTTAAAGTTTTTAATGATACAGTAGTATAAAGTTCTGCTTATATCGCTGGTAGTTCATTCTCAGTGTCTTCAATAAAGGAATAGACTCTGAGTCAAATATGTCCCAAGTATTTAGAGACACAAAGTTTATTACCTTTATGGAAGACGAGTGCAGGAAGGAAGAAAAATGAAGCCATCATGATGGTCAGTGATATGGCTAGTCCTGGTGCTCGGAACTTCCTTGGAATCTGTGTTACTCTGGCTAGGAGCTCCCTCACACGTTTCTCTATCCACCTGTACGGGGAAAGGACAGTCATGTAACCTCTTCAACACAGTTTTATACACATAGATAGATCAAGGAAGTTAGATAGCAGTTAGGATTTCAATCCTCCTGACAGGTGTTTTATTCATATATTAGATTTACTTTTTCTAAATGGTTAGACACCAACTTTTTTGCTGACTCACAAGACTTCAAAACTAGCCATAACATGCCACATGCTAGGCTGATATATAAGGAGCAAGAACTACCTTATCAATGTGCGGACCTCCCTTGTATTTCTTAGTACAGTACCACAATGTGCACTTTGAATCCAGCAACCATTAGTTAATGAATTGAATGAAAGACCTTTATTGTACATTTATGCTTGAACAAGCTAAGTACAGGTCATGGTGATAAGCAAAGGAATACATACAGTGGTGATGATATAACGTAATAGAATGTGATGTCTTACTATACAGGTTTGACTTCTTCTCGCTTAATGCTGGTAGTACTTAGTAAAGTTTTAAACGATATTTATCAATTCCTGGACACAACTGAAAATTAGAATAGTGTTGCTTTCAATTCTACCGTGTTGATTTTATTTTCAACATATAACATTACCTGCTTGAATCATTCAGCTGTGCTCCAACAAGAGTTAGGAGGACGATCCATGCTGGAATTCCAATCAGAGCATAGATGCAGCAAAAAATCTGTAAAATATCGCAATCATCATAATTGTTGTAGAATAGAGGACTGTGATAAAGAAATTGAGGATATCAAAAAAAGAAATAATGCCTCCTTGGTACTATAGGCAAAGATGTATGAGGTTGCATTTCAATTGGCTGGTATGCCATCAATGTTGGGAAAGGTCGGGTTGGGTTGGGTTGGGTTGGGATGGGATGGGATGGGTTGGGCAAAGGTTGGGTCACCAAATTAAAGGCAAGACTTATCAATGATAGTCTTTGATTTCCAAATTTGGTCATATTTCTTATTAATTTCCATACTAAGATGACATCCATAAAATCAAGTAAGTATGGCCTTTTGAGGATTTGTGGATCACGATATCAAGCCCATGCATTGGTTGAAGGTATATTTAATTTAGCAATTGTTATATCATACCATGCCAGCATCTGTTAAAGGCCCCATATGTCCATAGCCAATGGTGGTGACGATCGTCATGCAGAAGTACCACGACTCCATGTAGTCAAGGTGGTAGGAGTGGGATTTATTCTCAAGTAGCTCTGAAAATGAAATAGGTAGATATATAACATTTCATTTAATTTAAGGCATCGTGAAGTTAAGAGCAAATAGTGATATTGGTAAATACTATCAGAAAACTGTGCATAGTTTAACAGTTGAAAAAGTTCAACTGTAGCCAGTCTGCTGTAATAGACGCTATAATATTAAAGTTTAACCAAGTTTCTCACCATTGTCGTTAAGACTGTATCCATGCCTTGAGATATCTATCCTTTTCAGTAGTTCGTACACTTCATGTTGTGTTGCGTAGCTGTAATTTTGCACAAACTCTGCCACGATGTCCTCCACATCATGGAGTCTTTCTGGCGGTGCTTCTGGGTTGTAGAAGTTTTCCTCGAGTGCCTTGAAGATTCCGGCTCCAACAAACAGTATCACCAGCAGCACACAGAACACAACAGTGATCTGTTTCCAGCCGACTTGTCCGTCACTGCCCATGGTCTACAAAGTTGTGTGATCTCTCAAAACACACCCATCTGAAAATATAGCTATATATATAGTGTACTTCTCAACAGAAGGAAAGAGAAAAAGTGTGCTTCATATTATTAAGATATTTTCGTGTTTGAGCTTGAAATGGCACTGTATAACAGTTGTCGTGTTCCCTTTATATTCAACCAGTAATTATAGTTGTTTGGATCATGAGTTTGACCTTTGTCTGTGGCCCAGACAAGATTTTATCAACTGACAAGTTAGGTGCAAATTGTAAAGCTACAGAAAGTAGAATATCTTGTGATTTGGCCTGTATTGTATAACGTGCAGTCTTACATAGACTAATATTACAGTATACATTTATAAAACATAGCCTTCTTGGGAAAGGTAATCATTATGAATACTGTACCTGTAACAACAGTAACTCAACAGTTCTTGTTGATTCAACAGCCCTTCCCAAGTTTGCAATGATGAAATTCCTGTCAGACAAGGACGTGACTGCACCTATATATACTGTAAATGTAGAAATGTTCAAGGTGGTTTCATGTTCGGGGTTTTCGCAGCGACCGTTTCACCGCGAGCTTAAAACCACCGTAAACATTTTTGTTCAATACTGTAGTATAATAATATAAGTGGCTATAGCGCAAACTTTAAACCACCGCGAACACTCCATTTACGCCTTAGCGCGAAATCAAAACCAAGCAAACTTAAATGCATTTACAGTAGCTAGTTCAAAACGTCAAGTCTGCACACCCATTAAAACAACACCCTTTCAAAACAATGTGGCACACCCACTGAGTGTACAGTCGTGTACATTGGATTGATCTGGATTATATGTTGGTTAGGTTGGCCAATGGCAGATAGTAGATTGTTGTTTGAAAAAGCTTTATGGACTCAGAGAATTGAAAGTACAAGACTTGGTACTTCTTGAATATTTTTATATTGTGTTGTCTTTAAGAACTTTCTGGCTCTCTAACGTTTTACATGATATTGGTAGATAAATATCAATTGTAATGTCTTGTCTATGCAGCATCGTGTAAGGGAGCCCAGCCACCCAAAAGAGGAACTGTGCCAGCCGCATGCCTACAACATTACCTCAGTGCAAAAGGTAACATCAGCTTTTCTCTGCAACTTGTAAGTTGGAGGGAGGAGGGGTGAGATTGTGATTCAAATATTTCTCAGTTTTGTCAGTTCTACAAAGATACAACAGTGTCATAAACGTTTTATTTCCTTTTTCAAGTATTTCATAAGCAATGTGGCATTTCCCTGATTGAAGAAACTGTTATATTGCATGGCAAAAGATCATTTCAAACAAAGCTGTGACACTGGGATTGTTCTATGCTTTAAGCAGTTACTGGATCACATTAGCTGGATCTAAATCAGTCTTAAAGCCTATCTCAGGTCCTCTTTAGGCTTAGGATCTACCCATACATACCAAAAATTCTAAAAGTCCATTCATAACTTTGTATTACTTGAAAAAGATTATATTGGTTTAATGGTAACCTCTCTGATGGAGGAAACAATGTCTGTGCAATCATCATTCTACTTGAAACGTTGTCACTCCAGGGAAGTGGAGAATCAGAGGGTGATGTCTGGCTGAGTCTTCACAACCCCTGGGGAGGACAAACACCCACATACTGCAGGTGAGACAGTAGTGTGTTGTCAACAGGATCAAGAATGTCAAGGTCAGTCAGAAACAGGTGTTCTATGAGGTGGACAACTGTTTCATCAAACTCTTAAGGAAGTAATGCTTTAGACAAAATGTAAGGAATTTATTTACTTGTGTGTCACCCACAGTCATAAAGGTCAGGTAGATCCTTGTGGGTGCTGGAAACTTCTTTGGCTGGTATGCTGACTATCATTGTGACGTTTGGCATTTGGCTCATAACTTGACATATTTACTGTGACGTTTCGATACATTTCATCAGATTTTATGTAGCTGACAAGTAAAGACAAAATCTGTGCTGAAAGATTTTTTGTCAAGATTAATACAAGGTTGATGTTTAAGAAGTTGTATACTGTGATTGTTGACTCAGAGGAGGTTTCTATAAGATTAGTGCTGTTACATAAGAGAGGTTGTGATTTGGTCATGTGTGTCAAATTTAAACAGTTGAAGTAAAGCAATTTGTTTAAAACTTAACAACTTCTGCATGTTAGCATTAAGTATACAAAGTATACTTGTTACCTGTTACAGCTACTATGTAATTAACAAAACCACAAACACAACAAGGACATAATCCAAATTAAAGGCATTATAGATTATTTGCAGAACCAGGTGTGTCTTATTTCACTTGCAAATAAGTACATTATGAGTTCTAAAAGAAGTTTCCATGCAGGGAGGGGCTTCACCTTAAGTATAGAAGCTGAGTTTTAATGCATGCTGAATTGCAGGTTTAATGTTATATCTCAGACAGAGGAAGGCCAACACATTGCGTGACTTACGGATGACTGGACGATTTGGTTTTACAAAAGCTGTTATTTGAACCCCAATCCTATTATTAACCAGCCTACGTGTATGCCTAGAATGCAATTATTTCTTTCAACCATTTCACTGAACTCCACCCAACATTTAACCATGCTTTTCAAACATGTTGTTTGCAGTCTACTATTTCATAAACGAATGCAGAAAGCCTTAGTGACTTGGTATTTAGAGAATCTCTGTGTAAAGTTGTGTTGTTCTTGTAAAAGTTAAATTTTACCAATCATTGCACTGCTGGTATGCACAGATTCAGAGTTATATAACGACAGACTAGGTTTTCAACAGGGAACTTAAACTTCCACACATATCATAGATATCATGGGCACTATGTGCATCACATTTTTGAAAGGGTTCATGCATATTTTGAAGCTTAATGTAAAAGAGAGCAATGTAAGGAGTTTTAAGATGAAAAAAAATAGCTCAGGAGCTACAAACTAAGGCGACAATGATTTTCTGAGCAAGTTGTGAACTGCGTAACTTACCAGTATAGCAAAAGTTTGGTTCTCTGTCACAATGATGATGTACATGTACATGTATGTTTCTCCCTTTTCTGAGACTAATAACAACAGCGTTACAATAGTTTTACCCTAGGGCCCACGTGTTGTACTGATAACCTTCTGTCTTGTCCTTTGAAATTTCAACAGACAAAAGATTTTCGTCGGTGAAGGTTTTCACTGTGCTAACTGCTGTGAGAGCATGTCATAGAAAATGTCGTAAATACAGTTGCAAATGCCATGTTTTTGAAAACATGACATTCCCATGATAATGAACTTGTCTCCTATTTGATTCTGTAACCTCACTTTGACAAAAGGCTTGTGCCTCCCGAGTTGAAAGTTTTGGTAAATTTGCTTCTTCCTCGATTTTTAAAACATTGCCATAAACAACCTGAATCAGAACAGAACAACCAGTCATAGAAATTATCATCATGATCTGTAATAACCTCATTTTTTAATTACATTATATTATGATCTTCCATTATCTGACCATCAGAGTTTTTCAGGATGAAATTTGCAGACTTTTGTCAGGAGTTCCATGAGGTCACCATTGCCTCTCCTGTTCCTGACCTACAGCTCTTTGACCTCACAACCAGTTGCCATGGCAACAACATGGATGACTGCTGTAAGTGGTCAGATAGTCATTTGAACTTTTCTGATACCTGGGGCTGCTTGAAGAATTGTTCTGTTTTGGAAGTTGGGATATTTGATGCTTAAAGTATCACTGTCATTTTGGACAGTAAATCCCCTTAAAATGTTGAAGTCTTGAACCAATTGGTGATGTCTCATCCACAGTAAGAATTAGATTATTTTGTATAAAGCCATGATAACAGATTGTTACATCTTTCAAGTAATATCTGTTGCTGATATGATTTTGTGAAAAAATGGTCAAAAGGAATCAGCTACTGGTTGCTGGGAATCAGTTGCAATTTGCTGAGAAGTGCTGTGAAAAAATTCCTGTCCTGTTATGAACTTCTACTCTTCAAGCGCAGAGGTTGGTCTCTTGATTTTTGACGTATCGTTTAGTCGTTTTTGTCGGTCTTTCTATTTTGACAAAAGAGAAAGCCTGACGAAAATGACTAAGACATGAAACCATCCAGAGCCAAACCTCTGCTTGGAGAACATATGAACATCAACATGTGTCCTCTGTGTGCTCAAACAGTGAAATGGCATGAGGAGAAAGTAGAGGGATGCTGGGAGATGGGCGTGTCTGCAGGTGGTTGCCGTAACAACCTGGAGACCTATCCCACAAACCCCCAATACCTGCTCACCGTCCAAGGTATAGTAAGATGATCCATTTTTTAAAGAAAAAAGTCCCCCCCCCCCTTCTGTTGTGTATTGTTGGGTCAACAGTACTGTATTTTACATGACTAATACATTTTATAGCAGAATTTCACTCAGGAAGGAAAGTGTGTTTATAATGTAACGTTCAGTTCAGCAAGTTTCCTTGCAGTAGTAGGGTATATCTTTACAGAGAGGGGTTGCTAGCCCTTCTCCTTAACGTACTCAAGGCACCTCCTGCAACAAAGGGCCCCCATTTTACATCCCTTCAGGTGCATTCCCAACTGAAATGTCTTGATCCGGGATTGAACGAGGGTCTGCCAGTTAGGAATTAATTGGAACCAGTTGAGCTATAGGGACATCCCAAGTAATGTTATGCTGTAATTTGTGTCTACAGCTTCCTCTGAGAACTGGGGAAGCAACAGTGATGACCAGGAGAGTTTTGTACTGCTGACCCTGATGCAGCAAACTAACAGACTACAGTCAGACTGGAAGTCTCAGGAAAAAGCTATCGGGATGCACGTCTGGCAGGTTAGTCATGATACTGTGAGCTTATTGAAGGAGATTTGATACCTTTTGTTGTGAGAAAAGCACCCTCTGGCAGAACATTGCTAAACTGCAAAGATAGGATGTGATCTTTTGTCGCAGTAGTAAAGAATCTTTTGTGAGAATTATCTGGATCCAGATCTTTCTTAAAATGAAGACACTTCACTTGTTCTTAAGCTAATTTTGGGAATCACTTCTGAATCTTTAGACTTACCTTCTTCAGCCATTCTTAAACCTCCTTGGACGATCCAAGCAATAAATTGACTTATTCACAGTCTGTGGCACAAATCCATTTATACTGATGTTCCACACATTAACTGGCCTCTCTCTTTAGGCAGGAGATACGCCTACAAGACTGGCTGCTCCAGACTTCATCAAGGATGACCCCGTTGCCATGACAACCCCTCCCCACGCCCATGCCAGGGAAGTGACTCTAACATGCCTGCTGAAGCCTGGAGCCTACATCATCATCCCAAACACTTTTCAACCTGACATTGGAAAAGGATTTCTGTTGAGAATTTTCTCTTCATGGCCATTTGAACTCAGGTTAGCAAAGACAACAGTGGAAAAGTGATGGTGAAACATAAATGCTGTGCCAATGGTTGCTATAATTATAATAGTGATAACTGAATTGCTACCAATCGCAACAAGACCCTTTTGGAAATTTTATGATCAATGATTTGTAGATACTTTTGGAGATAAAGAAAGTAATGATTGTGTACTACAAATAACATCAAATGTTGATATTATCTCCGGACTTGTCCGGAGCAATTTTTTGTCTTCAAATTTGCCTCAAGTTGTTGCGCCCCCTGCTTTCAGTGCTACACTGTATCAAACAAT